>NC_053494.1:200888497-201020997 GCF_905171775.1 Rana temporaria | reverse complement strand
GTCCCGCCAGCATGCAGATATGAAGGCACAGCAAAGGAGCCCTTCAGATGGACACGGCAAGCCCCGCCGGTGTCCATGACGTTACTGGATCTCCGACGGAACTCCCTGAAGGCCCAGAACTCGGCAGAGAGGTGAGTACCAATCAAAAAGATTTTGATCGATCAAATTTTTTTTAAGATTAATCGGTTAAATTTGCACAGATATATATATATATATATATATATTACACATACACACACACACACACTATCCATGCACTTTAAACTTCCTGTAAAGGCCCCCTATAGTGTGTCAATACGCAGAAATCCAGCAGCAGAGACGGTTCCTGGAATTACCTTACCCGGCACTGTACAGATGTTCTCACTTATACGTGAACCCCTGACTAGCAGCTTGTCCACCATGATCAGTGGATAGAGAAAGCATCTGCTAATGAGTCAGTCCTCAGAGGGCTTCTATGATGATGAATTACATGTGTCGGGAAGCCTCAAAACACATTAATACAAGTCTGGGAATTAACATTAGACAATGAAAGCTGCTGTACAAAACAAAAGGCTATGGGGAAGTTGTAAAACTTCTACAAAACACAGTGCGCGTGCATAGGGCCGTCTTAATAGCATCATGGGCCCCTGGGCAAAGTAATGCTCTGGGGCCCCTACAATGATGACAGTGCAGGTAAACAGACATCAAGTAGGTAGGAAGCAGACTGCCTCCCCTTTGCATCCATCACTCTCAGTGCCATCATGGGGTCCCCCCAATTTCGGGGCAGCATGGGCTCAAGGACCAGGGGAAAGTGCAAGGGGGCCCCCCCATGCAGCTGGGGCCCCTGGGCAGTGCCCTCTCATTAAGACAGCCCTGTGTGTGCGTTTCTGTGAGGTCTAAAAGGCTGGCGTCTACTGGTCTATAGTGCATAATTCTAGGAAGGCTGAATTTACATACATATCTCCCTAGTAGTGTCCATACATGATGCAGAGACTCCATTAAGGAAAGAACTGAAAGAACTCGGATAGTAAGGCCGAGGAGGAAAGGGATAGATGAATCTGGACATTCCCCAGCCAGGAAATAAATCAGGTTCTGTCTGCCTTGCTGCAGCTTCTAATGCACATTGTGAGAAGCTCACAGTGTGCAATGAAGGCAGAGAAAGCAATTTTAGTACAGTAGAGGATCCTATCAAATCATTGTCACTGGGATTGGAAATGGAGAAATCACTATAAACTGAGCCAGAATATCAATACAACAAAAAAAAAAAAAGAAAGAGAAAGAGAAAGAGAGAAAGAGAAAAACAAAAAAAGAAAAAAAGAAAGAGAAAGAGAAAGAGAAAGAGAAAGAGAAAGAGAAAGAGAAAGAGAAAGAGAAAGAGAAAGAGAAAGAGAAAGAGAAAGAGAAAGAGAAAAAGAAAGAGAAAAAGAAAAAGAAAAAGAAAGAGAAAGAGAAAGAGAGAAAGAGAAAAACAAAAAAAGAAAAAAAAAAAAAGAAAGAGAAAGAGAAAGAGAAAGAGAAAGAGAAAAAGAAAGAGAGAAAGAAAGAAAGAGAGAAAGAAAGAAAAAGAGAAAGAAAGAAAGAGAGAAAGAAAAAAAAAGAGAGAAAGAGAGAAAGAGAAAGAGAAAAAGAAAAAGAGAAAAAGAAAAAGAGAAAACAAAGAGAAAAAGAAAAGAAAGAAAGAGAAAAAGAAAGAAAGAGAAAAGAAAGAGAAAAAGAAAGAAAGAAATTAGTAGATTTTCCTGGCAGCCAATCAGAAGTCATCTTTTAGAATGAAATGAAAGCAGTAGATGGCACATGATCATTGCCCTTTGTGACCAAACACTCCTGTACAAGTTAATACAACATGACATGCAATCCCGCCACCTCCTGCGCGCAGACTGACGGCTCGGCCTCTCACTGTACACAGAGGAGTCTTCTACAGGAAGTCATTAAACCTAACGAGCACCATCTTCATCCTGGGCTCAGAACTCCAGTAAAGAGGCCCCCAGTGACAGGAAAACAGACTCCACATTGACTGGGCTCCATGCGGGGGTCGCTCCGCCACCACTGGAAATCTCAGGGGCACGCGTCTGCCTCGAAGGAGTTAAAAAGCGCAGGACCCCCTGTATACACGATACAAGGAAATGTTTCATTCACAAATGGTTTCCTGAAGTGCGAGCCACTGGCTGGACAAATAAATCTGTCAGAGGCTCAGAAAGGGAGAGTGATGGAGAGCCATAGGAAGCCGAAGCGGATGTATCCAAACACACAAAAGTGTTACCAGAAAGCCACTCGCCGACCGCCTAACTGGGAAAACACGTCGCGGTTTTTGCAGTTTAATACGGAGATTATGGCTTCAGCTAGACGCCACGACCCGGGACTCGTTTTCTGCAGCCGCTGCGTTTTCCAATAAAAGTTATCCGAGTGGCTGATTAGCCGTTGGACCACTTTTAGAAAGCGGCGGCATGCGTCCCTCCCACTGGAAGGTTTCCCCACTTTTTGGCTATTGGGCTTACCTGGCTCAAAAATTCACCACTTCAGCCCCGAAAGGTTTTAACCCTTTAAATGACCAGGCCATTTTTTTGCAATCCAACACTGCGTTGCTTTAACCGATGATTGCGCGGTCGTGCGACGCTGTACCCAAAAAATTATTTGTGATGCACTCTAGCACATAATGCAATTGCCTTAAAAAGGTACGCGTGTGCGATTTTATTTTTAAAAAACGCTTTAAAAGCAGAACTTCACCCAAAAGGTAGGCGACAGATTCCCACTTCCAGTCAGATGCACCACAGTGACCTGAGCTGGAAGTTCAGCCCCTCCTCCTTCCTCCGCAGCCTTCTGGGACACATCACAGGCCCCAGAAGACTGCGGGACCAATCAGTGCAGCGCGACTCTCGCATGTGCAGTAGGAAAATGGCTATGAAACAGCAAGGCTTCACCCTTACTTATGATGCTAGTGCCTGGACCTGAAGCCGATTGAAGAATGGGCTTTGGGGAGGACATTGTTGGATCCCTGGACAGGTAAGTGTCATGTCTATAGGCAAAAATAAAAAAATAAAAATAACCTGTCTTCATTTTGGAGTAAAGCCTCATACACACAATCGAATTTTCCGCAGACAAGAGTCAGACTTTTGTCCGAAGGGCATTGGCCATGAATTTGTCTTACATACAAACGGCACACAATTGGTCGGCCAACAAACACGAACGTAGTTACGTACTAAGTGAAATTTCAGCTCTTGAGCGCCACCCTTTGAGCACCTTCTGCCTATGTCGTGTTTGGTGAGCATTGATTCTGAGCATGCGTGTTTGTACTTTGGACTTGTGTACACACACGATCGGAAAAGCCGACAACAGACCGCTGTCCGCAGAAAATGTATAAGGATCATGCTTGCCATCTGTCCCATTGGGGAGAGTTTAGCTTCACTTCCTGTCCTATAGCCAACCTGGAAGTGAGGAAATCAATGCAAACCAAGGCAATCCGTAGGGGACCCCCAGGTCACCAGAACTAGTGTCCCCATTGGAAGATTTCCCTTATATTACTTTTCTGGGGACACCCCAAAATTTGGGATTTTCTTTTACTTTCAGCCTGGAGCTCTTCCTTAACCACTTCCCGCCCGGTCAATATACAATTGACAATAAAAAGAAGGAGTAGCGCAACTCCTTTTTATTGATTCCTGTATATGTTGTATAACATTTTTGAGTTTGCTGCTGGTTTATCATATATACTTTTTTGGGTATGCGCACTATCTTTACTATTTTCAATATACAATTGACGTCCGGGAAGTGGTTGTGAAAGCCTGACTGGATGTCTATTGGCGTCCTGCAGGATTTCATGCCGGCGCACGCCCGTGGGGGGCGCGCAGCCCGGTGATGCTGGGTGTCAGTCTGACACCCTGCATCTCCGATCTCGGTAAAGAGCCGGCGGAGGCTCTTTACCACGTGATCAGCCGTGTCTAACCATGGCTCACGATGTAAACAGGAAGAGCCGTTGATCAGCAGACGCAAGTAGAGGAGAGCCGATCGGCGGCTCTCCTGACGGGGGGGGGGGGGGGTTTCGTTCATGCTGATTGTTCATCAGCGCAGCCCCCCCCTCGGATGCCAACACTGGACCACTAGGGAGTGCCCCCCGGTTGCCAAATGGAGCAAAAAATAAAAAAATAAAACAAACAAAAAAATAAACACAATGAATGCCAATCAGTGCCCACAAATGGGCACTGACTGGCAACATGGGCACTGACTGATGCCCAGCAATGCCATCAGTGCCACCCAGTGTCCATCAGTGCCACCTGAAGTGAAGGGATATCTTTGAACCCTGGGTAGCAGTCAATGCAAGTAGCCATCTCTACCCAGCACTTTGTAAAGAGGAAAGAACGCACAACACTTCCCCTCCCCCCACTGAATGTTCAGTGTAAAATTCTTCAGGAAGCAACATCTTTATTCTGTAGAGTGCAGTAAATGTGTTCAGCTGTTTCTACAGAACCCCAAATTGATGACAGCTGCAGACAGCCCTGATTGTGAACGATCGCTCGGAGCGCGTCGTCCTTATTCTGCTTACAGACATTTATATGAAACTTCAACTTTGGCAATCACCATCTGAGTTCTGGTTCACACTGGTGCGTTTTTGGGATTGGGCACTGTCCCAATCTGTGCGACACTGCATTGGCGGTGCTGCGCCGTTTTCAAAAAGACGTTTTTGTACTACTTTTCGGGACAGAGACCTGCACAGATGTCTCTAATCGCAGCTGAAATCACAGAGTTACGGCGGCGCATCAGTAGATACGCCGTCGTAAATTTAAGCGCATTCTGGAAACCAGATACGCTTAAATTAGGCTAAGATACGAGCGGCGCAAGTCTCCTACGCCGTCGTATCTTAGGGTGTATATTTACGCTGGCCGCTAGGTGGCGCTTCCGTTGTTTGCAGCGTCGAATATGCAAATGAGCAAGATACGCCGATTCACGAACTTACGTGCGCCCGTCGCAATTAGTTACGCCGTTTACGCAAGAGATACGCCGGCGTAAAGATAAAGCTGCTCCCTAGGTGGCGCAGCCCATGCAAGGTATGGACGTCGGAACAAGCCTATCTTTTTACGTCGTTTGCGCAAGTCGTACGCAAATAGGGCTGTGCGTAAGTTACGTTCACATCGTAGGCAGTGTTCGACATATCTTAGGCATTCTATCCGATGCATGCGCACTGGGATATGTCCACGGACGGCGCATGCGCCGTTCGTTACAAACGTCAATCACATCGGGTCATGGTTAATTTACATAAAACACGCCCCCCTGTTCATCATTTGAATTAGGCACGTTTACGCCGGCCCATTTACGCTACGCCGCCGTAACTTAGGAGGCAAGTGCTTTGTGAATACAGCACTTGCCTCTCTGACTTACGGCGGCGTAGCGTAAAAACGATACGCCGCCTCAAAATTAAGCCAGTGTATCTGAATCTGGCTATATGTATGGAGAACCTGTTCACACCAAGTGCATTAGGCAGCCGTGCTTATGCCATAGTCCCAATACAAGATGATGGAAAAAGCCAGATTCTAGATCAACCCAGTTGGGGGGTTGGGAGGACGGCATTTAGCACGTCTTTCAGCTCAGCAGCCAACAGAGCTTAAAGCCAGCAGCTACAAATACGGCAGCTGCTGACTTTTAAAATAAGGACACTTACCTGTCCAGCGCGCCCTCGATGTCAGCAGCCGAAGGCTGAGCAATCGCTCGTCCTCGGCTGCACCCGCCGCCATCCTCTGTGAGGGAATCGGGAAGTGAAGCGTTGCGGCTTCACTGCCCTGTTCCCTACTGCGCATGCGCGAGTACCGCGGCGCGCTGTCACTGGTCCCCGCTCTCTCCTGGAAACGGTGCGTTTCGCAGAAGACAGCGGGGTGTGCGGGTATTTTTTTTTCCGGTACTGCGACATTATGGCGGACACTTGACACTTTTTTGGGACCATTGGCATTCTTATAGCGATCAGTGCTATAAAAATGCATTAAATTACTATAAAAATGCCACTAGCAGGGAAGGGGTTAACACTAGGGGGCGGGGAAGGGGTTAAAGTGGAGGTTCAAGTGGAGGAGTCGCGCCATCCTACCGACAGAATGCCTGTTTTTTTTTTCTCAGCACATACCTCTTAATCCCGATTTTCACCTCACGGCAATCCCGCAGGAGTGGGCGTTCCCAAGCACTGCCTGTGATTGACAGGCTTCCGAACGGCGCATACTGCGCGTCACAGGTTGCCGGCAGAACCCGAACGTCGGTGCGCAGGCGCCGTATAGAGCCGCACCGACGTTCGGGTTTTTTCGGCGACCTGTGACGCGCAGTATGCGCCATTCGAAAGCCTGTCAATCACAGGCAGTGCTTGGGAACGCCCACTCCCGCGGGATTGCCGTGAGGTGAAAAATCGGGATTAAGAGGTATGTGCTGAGAAGAAAAAAAAAAAAACACTGGCATTCTGTCGGCAGGATGGTGCAACTCCGTGTGATGTCAGAATTTTTTTTGAGGGTGAACCTCCACTTTAAGTATGTTCCCTGGGTGTGTTCTAACTGTAGGGGGTGGCCTCACTAGGGGAAATGACTGATCGCTGTTGATACATTGCATTTCTCCCCTGACAGGACCGGGAGCTGTGTGTTGGGTTGGAGGAAGAAGAACTGCGAGCAGGCAGGCAGCCAAATTTACCTGCGTCATGACAACATTCTCTGGATTGTACACGGAGCTGCAGGCTCAGTAGATATTCATTCTCGGCACACCCGCGTGTTGGAATGAATGAAATCCCGCGAGTGACATTATGGGCAGGCCAATCAATGTGCAGCTCATTGTAAATCTATGAATTCTTTGATGCCTGAATGAATGAAGTTCAATGTGCAGCTCTCCGCAGACTCCCAGCACAACCAAGTGCCGGAATGAATGAACTCCAATGTGTGGGAGTGGCATCATTACGGCCCGGCCATTCAAGATGGCCAATGATCCCGAACCCCAGCTAAATCTGGGTGAAGATTTGCTGTTGAGGAAGCAAAAGGGAACTTAGAAAATCTGAAAGTGACCCTGTTCTTTGGGGAAAGCTACATATTCACTAAAATGCTGGCCTGTTGCTTACCCTTAGGCCCCTTTTACACTGAGTTTTTCAGGCGGTTTAGCGCTAAAAATAGCGCCTAAATACCTCCTGAAAAACTCCAGCACTGCATTCTCAAATGTGAAAGCCTGAGGCAATGCGCTGGCAGGACCGCTCAAAACGTCATGCCAGCAGCATCTTTGGAGCGGTGCGTTTACCGCTCCTTCCCATTGAAAGTAATGGGAAACCGCAGTAATACCACCGGCAATACGCCTCTGCAGAGGCGCATTGCGACGGTATTAACCATTTTCCGGCCGTTAGTGGGGGTGAACACCGCATCGATAGCGGCCAAATACCGCAGCAATTCAGATGGTATAGCGCCGCTAAAAATAGCGGCGCTATACCGCCACCGCACATCCCGGCCCAGTGTGCAAGGGGCCTTAGGCAAGCCATAGCTGATGCGATTCTCTTACTTGTAAACACAGATAGCAAGAAAGAAAAATGTATTGATTCCCCCACCATCAACGTTGACGGGAGAATCCCTCCCGCAGCCCTATTGTACTCTTCTGGCAGAACACAATGATTACTGCTGGCAGCAATAGCAGCCGGCGGTAACCACATGCCATAAATCTGACAGACTGGTTGTACAAAAAGGCGTCTTGTATACAACCAGCCTGCCCATATAGATGATCGAATCTCAACTGGTTCCTGCTGAACTGACTGAGATTCGATCCATCCAATTCCCACTTAAAGCGGAGTTCCGGCCACAATTTCACTTTTTATATACAAATACCCCTGTAATACACAAGCTTAATGTATTCTAGTAAAGTTAGTCTGTAAACTAAGGTCCGTTTTGTTAGGTTGTTACAGCATTTAGACACTTTATAAAATAGAAATTGACTGGGGCCATCTTAAGTGTGGGCATCATGAAGCCAGACTGTATGACTTCCTGGATTTCAGCCTTGCAGATCTCGCACATGCTCAGTGCTGCACAAGCAGTGTAATAGGTTTCAGATCAGGTTTCAGCACCTGTACTGTCCAAGTCACATGATTCTTCGAGACTGGGGAGTGCACAGACTCCTGGAAAGTTACACCCACTACATTCCCAGGAGTCTGTGCGGTGTAGGTTAGGAAGCTTAAGCACCTAGGTGCAGGAAGTGGGAAGATTAACTATTCTGCCTAGCAACAACACTTTGAAAGCATCTAAAAAAAAAAGGACTAATGACATTTTTTTAAAACTACTGATGTAATGTTATATTTATGGGTGGAACTCCACTTTAAGTTGGAGAAAGAAGAGTCCGACATGTACCAGGTATAGGTCATTATTCCAGGTAGACTTCAGGAAAACAAAGGTAAAGGGAAAGAACATGCTGGGAGTGAAGATACAGACCAGCAGAAACGCGCCTGGCCTCCATCTGCCTACAACACACGATGTGCGGCGTCACTTGTGACAGATTCGCAACACAACCGACAAGCGATTAGTTTCATAAAACACATACAGCTGCGTGCAAAGCAGAGCCGCAAAAAAAAATAAAAATTCCTTCAGACGGAAAAAAGTATCCAGAGCGATATTAATGACATCTTTATTTGCAGCGGGAAGACAAATGGAGGACGCTTAATAGCGGCTGTGATTTCAGGCCGCGTGGAAATGATTTCAGATCTGCTGCCAGCGATCGGTCACACGGATCTCAGTGTGGAGACGACAATTCATCAATTACCCAGCAGCTCATATGGGAAACTATGCAGAAAGAAATGTGTTTACACTTTGTAACTACAATGTACACTGGAGGAACCCCGCGCTTCGCTCTTCTACAGCTGCTCTGCGGCCCGGCGTGCGATCTGTGAATCTTCTGCAGCAACCAAACGCAGAATTCAGGAGACAGTCAGTCCAAGATTAGAGCAGAACTAAACCCTCCGATCCTTTCCAGCCATCGTAGCTTCTACCTGATCTGCAACTGCCATGGTGCTGCACATGTGATCAGTCATTATGACTCCAGCCATTTGATGGTGTGATGCCGCGTACACACGATCATTTTTCGGCATGAAAAAAAAAAAGTTTTTAAAAACGCGATTTAAAATGATCGTGTGTGGGCTTCACATCGTTTTTCGGCTTCTGAAAAACTACAATTTTTTTTTCCCGAACATGCTGCATCCTACATGGATCCTAACAGAAGGATTAGGAAGAGTGGACGTGTGTATTCAGCCCCCGGAGACAGCCTCACGCTGTTTTTGTTGTTCGTCCTGAAGAAGCCTCATGGCAAAACGCGTAGACGCACAAGGGACCGAATCTATACATTGTAACACAGGGGTTGACAAATTTGCTTGGAATCTAGGAGCCAGCTAAAAAAGTTAGGAGCCAGAAAACGCGCCCCGTCCCGACGAGCTTGCGCGCAGAAGCGAATACATACGTGAGCAGCGCCCGCATATGTAAACGGTGTTAAAACCACACATGTGAGATATCGCCGCGATTGGTAGAGCGAGAGCAATAATTCTAGCCCTAGACCTCCTCTGTAACTCAAAACATGCAACCTGTAGATTTTTTTAAACGTCGCCTATGAAGATTTGTCGGCATTCCACAAGCGGACGTAATTTTGAAGCGTGACATGTTGGGTATGAATTTACTCAGCGTAACATTATCTTTCATAATATTAAAAAAAATTGGGATAACTTTACTGTTGTCTTATTTTTTAATTTAAAAAAGTGTAATTCTTTCCCAAAAAAGTGCGCTTGCAAGACCGCTGCGCAAATACGGCATGACAGAAAGTATTGCAATGATCGCCATTTTATTCTCCAGGGTCTTAGGATAAATATATATATATATATATATATATATATATATATATATATATATATATAATGTTTGGGGGGTTCTAATTAGAGGGAAGAAGATGGCAGTGAAAATAGTGAAAAATGACATTAGAATTGCTGTTTAACTTGTAATACCAACGACCACCACGAGATGGCGCCAGCTTACACATCTGGTGGTAATAACTTGTAATACCAGCGGCTCACCACCAGCTCACCCCCCTTCCAAGCCAAGTCGCCAGGACCCTATTTCTAGTCGCCATGGCGACCTGGCGCCCGGGATTTGTCGAGCCCTGTTGTAACATCTTGTATGGTTATAAATTCTAGAACACGGTTAATCAACTTGTAATTTTTCCTTAACAAATTTATAAATTATTTTGTTTAATTTTATTGGGTTTTTGCCTTTAAAGTCCGATTGGTTACCCCCTCTGTTTAATCATTTACGTTTCTCCCAACACAATAGCGTAGTGGGAGGGATTGACCTTTAATGGTGTGGATTAGGAAATCTAAATATTTTTCTGATTTAACCCATGAGGGGTGGGGGAATTATGGGCTGCCCAATCCTCAGATCCTGTTCTATGCACACAGGGAATTCTCAGACACAAAACTATACAAAGACCCTAACTTCCAGCTAGGGCCGAAACAACTAATCGATTATGAAATTAATTGATTACAATTTTCATAATCGATTAATCGGGCAACATAATGGGGTTAAAAAAAAAAAAAAATTTGCCCTTTATAGTACAAAAAAGCAAATTGCTACTTTAACCACTTCCATACAGGGCACTTACGTACCTTCCTGCCCAAGCCAATTTTCAGCTTTCAGCACTGTCGCACTTTGAATGACAATTGCGCGGTCATGCTACATTGTACCCAAACAAAATTGGCGTCCTTTTTTACCCACAAATAGAGCTTTCTTTTGGTGGTATTTGATCACCTCTGCGATTTTTTTTTTTTGCGCAACAACTAAAAAAAGACTGAAAATTTTGAAAAAAAATCAGTTTTTATTTTTTTCTGTAATTTTTTTGTAAATAAGTAAGTTTTCTCTTTCAATTATGGGCACTGATATGGTGGCACTGATGGGCACAGATGAGATGGCACTGATGGACATCGACGAGGTAGTACTGACGGGCACAGATGAGGTGGCACTGATTGGCGGCGCTGGTATGCGGCACTGATGGGCACACATAGGCGGCACTCATAGGCACACATAGTTGGCACTGATGGGCACTCATGGGCGGCACTGATGGGCATCACTGGGCACTCATGGGCGGCACTGATGGGCACCACTGGGCACTCATGGGCGGCACAGATGGGCACTGTGGGGTGGCACTGATGGGCACTGTGGGGTGGCACTGATGGGCACTGTGGGGTGGCACTGATGGGCACTGTGGGGTGGCACTGATGGGCACTGTGGGGTGGCACTGATGGGCACTGATGGACACTGTGGGGCGGCACTGATGGACACTGTGGGGCGGCACTGATTTACTTGTTGCCAATCAGTGCCCATTTGTGGGCACTGATTGGCATCTTTTTTTTGCATCCTTTTTTTTTCCCCCATACTTTTTTTTTCAACCTTTTTTTTTTTTTTTTCAAACTTTTTTTTTTTTTTTTTTGACTTTTTTTTTCGCTATTTTTTTGGTTTTGCCCTTCCCTGGTGGGCATCCCTGGTGGTCCATGTGGCGATCCGAGGGGGGGCTGCGCTGATAAACAATCAGCGCAGCCCCCCCTGTCAGGAGAGCCGCCGATCTGCTCTCCTCTACTCGCGTCTGTCAGACGCGAGTTGAGGAAGAGCCGTCGGCGGCTCTTCCTGTTTACACCGTGATCAGCCGTGGTTGGACACGGCTGATCACGTGGTAAAGAGTCTCCGTGAGAGACTCTTTACCGAGATCGGTGTTGCGGGGTGTCAGACTGACACCCCGCAACAACGATCGCCGCGATGCGCGCCCCCGGGGGCGCGCAGCGGCTAAGAATCCTGAGGACGTCATATGACGTCCGGTCAGGATTCTACAACCACTTTGCCGCCGTCAATCTGTCATTGGCGGGCGGCAAGTGGTTAAATATTACTTTCACTGTCCCACAGTAAAAAAAAAAAATGATCCCCTTACAGTAGCGATTATTTTCTCTTTTTGTACTTATTTTAGTTTTTTAAACCCCCATTATGTTATTAAACATCTCAGGCCGGGGTCACACCTCTGTGTTTTTTGCAGAAACACACTACAGTTCATTTACATGTTTTCCTATGGGACACGTTCACATCCATGATTTTTTTTCAGCTGCTGCGTATTTGTAAAGGGCAAGAACTTTTTAACGCAAAACTGTGCTATTTTGTTTTTTTTGGTTCAATATACTTTAATGGCGAAGCTGCAGAAAAGCATGGAATGTGTATTTGCGGCAATTTGTGTTTTTTAATCTGCCCAACAACAAATTGGGCCAAAAATAATTAAAAATGCAATTTTTTTATTTAAGGCTATTATCCGATTAATCTAAACAATAATCGATTATGAAAATAATCGTTAGTTGCAGCCCTACTTCCAGCTCACATCCACGGTGACTGTTGATCACGAAACATCCTCCGTTTTTATCCGGCTTCAAAGCCATTGAAGGGGAAGTGCACTTTGAATGTCTTTTCCGTTTCTAATGCAACCACATGTGACAAATTACTTGCAGCTTTCTCACAGAAGTCGTCAGAAGCGATCTGATCCAATAGCGGGGAGAAGTGGGCAGACCAGCGTCCCGGGAGAGCATTATAACAGGTTTTGTGCTTGAAGCCATTTAGCGGGCCGACAATAGCGCAGAATTCAGAAACGCAGCCTATAGAACTCTGAGCAGTCCCTCCATTCATGAAAAACGTTGTGCAAACATCAGACCATCATTTACATCAGTCGTGTGTTCTTTAACCACTTAACCCCCGGACCATATTGCTGGTCAAAGACCAGAGCACTTTTTGCGAATTCGGCACTGTGTCGCTTTAACTGACAATTGCGCGGTCGTGCGACGTGTCTCCCAAACAAAATTGGCGTCCTTTTTTCCCTACAAATAGAGCTTTCTTTTGGTGGTATTTGATCAAGTCTGCGGTTTTTAGTTTTTGCGCTATTAACAAAAATAGAGCGACAATTTTGGAAAAAAAAAAAGAATATTTTTTACTTTTTGCTATAATAAATATCCCCCAAAATATATAAAAAAAACATTTTTTTTCCTCAGTTTAGGCCGATACGTATTCTTCTACATATTTCTCGTAAAAAAAAACAAAAAAAACGCAATCAGCGTTTGTTGATTGGTTTTGCGCAAAAGTTATAGCGTTTACAAAATAGGGGGTAATTTTTATGGCATTTTTATCAATATTTTTTTTTTACTAGTAATGGCGGCGATCAGCGATATTTTTTTCGGTACTGCGACATTATGGCGGACACTTCGGACACTTTTGACAGATTTTTGGGACCAATGGCATTTTTATAGCGATCAGTGCCATAAAAATGCATTGGATTACTATAAAAATGCCACTGGCAGTGAAGGGGTTAACACTCGGGGGCGGGGAAGGGGTTAGGTATGTTCCCTGGGTGTGTTCTAACTGTAGGGGGGGTGTGGCCTCACTAGGGGAAATCACTGATCTTCTGTTCATACATTGTATGAACAGAAGATCAGCATTTCTCTCCCTGACAGGACCGGGAGCTGTGTGTTTACACACACACAGCTCCCGGTGCCAGCTCTGTAACGAGCGATCGCGTGTGCCCGGCGGCGATTGCGCGCGCCGGGCACGCGCACGGGAGTCAGGGGCGGCGTGCACGCGCCCCTAGTGGCCTGCGCGAGAGCCGACGTATAGCTACGGGCTCTCGCGCAGGGGAGCCGACCTGCCGCCGTAAAATAACAGCGGCTGGTCGGCAAGTAGTTAAAAAGTTATGAAACTTCTCTCAATTAGTGCAACTAAACAATTTCTGCCTTCATGCAAATTACCACACAGCAGCCCCCGGCTAAAATCAGGTTTTTAGCCTTTGCAATTGAAGAGAAGAATTCTCTGGATTCATTATTAAAAACATTGTTTATAAAGGCAAGCGATTGACTTGGTATCAGACTATTGCAGTCCCAATACAGCAGAGCTCAGGACAGAGGGAGAAGCTGCAGAAGGAGCCAATCAGTTGTGCTGTAGCGCTCGTGCACCAACAAGGAAGGAGCCAATCAGTTGTGCTGTGGCGCTCGTGCACCAACAAGGAAGGAGCCAATCAGTTGTGCTGTGGCGCTCGTGCACCAACAAGGAAGGAGCCAATCAGTTGTGCTGTAGTGCTCGTGCACCAACAAGGAAGGAGCCAATCAGTTGTGCTGTGGCGCTCGTGCACCAACAAGGAAGGAGCCAATCAGTTGTGCTGTAGTGCTCGTGCACCAACAAGGAAGGAGCCAATCAGTTGTGCTGTAGTGCTCGTGCACCAACAAGGAAGGAGCCAATCAGTTGTGCTGTAGTGCTCGTGCACCAACAAGGGAAATGCTTGTAAGATGGAAAGAGCGACAGAAGTTTTCCTTTCACTGTTGAATTTTAAATTCCTGTGCCCTAGCAATATTTACTAATCTGATAGCTTATTATTCTAAATAGGAAACATTCATTTTGTTTGCAAATATTAAAAGATTCTAACTACCAGCAAGAATAAGTCCTTACATTTAAAAGAGCACCTGTCATTCATAGAGGTCGACCGATATATCGGCCGATATTTGGCCGTTGGAGAAATTGGCATCGGCCGATTTTTATCCAAATAAGGCCGATATTTAACATGGCCGCTAGCGGTGCCACGGATCCGGAGCTAGGCCGAAGCCTTTCCTGATTCTGTGACCGCGGCGGCAATCCGCGGATTGCCGCCGTGGTCACAGCATCAGGAAAGGCCACGGCTTCGGCCTAGCTCAGGAGCCGCGGCCATCTTGGTACACCCAGCGCAGCAGCCCTCCTCTCTGTTTACACCCACAGAGGAGGAGGGGCCCTTTTTTCACCGGTACCACCTGCCAGTGCCAATTAGTGTCACCTGCCAATGCCACCTGCCAGTGCCAATAACAGTGCCACCATCCATCTGCCAGTGCCACCTTCCATCCAGTGCCATATGCCACCTGCCAGTGCCAATACCAGTGCCACCATCCAGTGCCAATTAGTGCCACCTTCCAGTGCCAACTAAAGCCATCAGTGCCACCTGCCAATGCCAACCAGTGCCATCTGCTAGTGCCAACTATTGCCATCCAGTGCCAATTAGTGCCACCTGCCAGTCAGTTCCACTTGCCAGTGTCCCCTGTTAGTGCCACCTGCCAGTGCCATCTGCCAATCAGTGCCGCCTGCCAGTGTCAATTAATGCCACCTGCCAATCGGTGCCATCTGCTAGTACCATCTTTCAGGGCCATCCAGTGCAACCTGCCAGTGCCAATAAGTGCCACCTGCTAATCAGTGCCTTCTGCTAGTGCCATCGTCCAGTGCCAATTAGTGCCATTCAGTGCCACAAGCCAGTGCCACAAAAAAAAAAAAAAAAAATCAGCCTAAAATATCGGCATCATATATCGGCCGCCCCGATTTCTAAATATCGGCCAGAGAAAACCCATATCGGTCGACCTCTATTCATTCAGATCCATCATGGCAGCGCCGCATCCACTCCCCCGCCACGTCCCTCACCTTGTTGTGTCACTGCCGCATCACCAGCCGTCCCATTAAAGTGAATGAGACTGTCGGCGAGTCAGAGGAGGCGCCGCAGCGGGACAGACATGGTCTGTGTTTGAAATGCATATCAAATGCAGGTCATGGGATTCCCATTGACTTGAAGGGAGTCGTGTTGATGACCGCTCAGAGGCTGCATTTCATCTGCTCAGCATGCAACATGTCCTAGTGAAGTGCGTTGGAATTGCAGCCTCATCTTGTCATTGCATTCAAATGCTAAATTTGGGCAGCCCTGCATTTGTATATAAAAAGGCATTTGAGAACACCACCCATCTACAGGAGCCCAGGGCCCAGCCATACACGGATCGAATGTCGGCTGGTTCAGCAGGGACCCACCAAGATTAGAAACATTAATGGGCAGGCTGAATGCAACAAGTTGATTGACCAACTTGGGTACAACCAGCCTGCCGGATTCACTTGCCAATATCACAAATGTCTGCCTAACGGTAATCACGGTCTTCTCCTGGAGGGGGGAGCTTCCCTTGCCCACTCCTGGGCCCCCCCCCCACCAGGAGAATACAATGGCTCAGCAGGAGGGATTCCCCTGTCAACACGGTCTGTTTGCAGAAAATACATTGATGGCATTACATTTATGTATGGCCTGCCTGGAACACACCGAGGCTGGGTTCACATATATGCAGCTGTGGTTTGCAGTCTGGTGTCCGATGAGTTTCTGTTCCCCGGTTCAGGTGCAAACTGTTCCTTGAATTCGCACCTGAAACGGACCCTAAAACACACAGCATGCTTTTCAAATCTGCACCACAGCTGCCCTGGATATGTGTGAAGCGGCTCCATTGAAAGCTGGTTGCACTCACAGGTTATGCGAATTGGTTGCAGTTAAAATAAACGCATCCAATTCGCATATATGTGAACCCAGCCGAACAGGTTTTTTTTCATTCAACCCAGCAGGCCGAATACAAAAAAAAAAAAAAGCCTGAAGAACACAGGAGGAACTGCTGTACTAACTATTCAATGTTAAAGTGGGGGTTAACCCTAAAAAAAAAAATTCTAACAATACATGGAGCCTATGAGACCGACAGTATGCTGTTTTTTTTTTTTTTTCGACCGGCGCATACTGCGCGTCACGAGTTGCCGAAAGAATCCGAACGTCGGTGCGCATGCGCCGTATAGAGCCGCACCGACATTCGGCAACTCGTGACGCGCAGTATGCGCCGGTCGGAAGCACGTCAATCACAGCCTGTGATTAGGAACGCCCACTCCCGCTGGGAATAGTGATGGACAGAAGAGAAACTGCTGCAGTACTCGGGTAAGGATCGCGATAAAAAAAACAAAAAAAAAAACTACGGATTAGTTATTGTCTATGCCTGTAGGTTTACTTGAGCCAAAGTCAAAAGTTTACTAGTAAACCTCCGCTTTAAAGCTATCTCCCCGCTGAGAGTGCTGATCAGGAGCCGATTGGCAGACCTTTCTTCGGTCTTGCTCGTTAGCCAGAAGCCAGCTGAAAAAACACGCATGCTCTGAATCATTGAACTTAAAGGGTCACTAAAGGAAAAAAAAATAAAAAATTGCCTAAAATTTATGTCTGCACGGTAGACAGACAGAATAGTGTAATGATTCTGTTAAAAAACTAGTAAATACCTATTAAATTCCTTCATCTATATCACCTCCGGCATTCTAGTTTCTGTTCTCTCATTCACTTCCTGGTCTGCGGCGCTCGTTCATGTAAGAACTACATTTCCCAGTATGCATTGCGGCACGCCCAGTAATTCACACCTCCTTGAAGTACAACACGTAGAGAGCGTCCTGCCACACAGATGTAGTTCCCAGGAGGGGGCGAGCACGTTACTGACCACCGCAGTAAACCCTCCCATCACGGTGGGCAGTAACAATCAGACAAGCAGGAAGTGAACAGAACAGAGAAGAAATAGAGCAACTTCTGAGCAAAAACGAACAACGAGGAAGTGAAAAGAGGAATGTCTGCAGATAAAGGATGCTTATTATGACAAAACATTTTTTTCCTTTACAATCCCTTTAATTTTTCTTGGCTCGTTGTACGTCACTGCGTTATTGACGGTCGGAATTTTGCGTGACTGTGTATGCAACACAAATTTGAGCCAACATTACGTCAGAAAAAAAAAATTCCATGGTTTTCTTATCGGATTTTCCGACCGTTTGTACGCGCCATAAGCGTTTTTATTGAAACTGTTGATGTTTCGGCTTCATTGAACAGTTTGGTCCAAGTTCTGATTGAATTGATGGCTTTAGCAACTCTGACCAAACTGATCAAGGCAAAGATAGACACTACGGCCAAACTGATCAAGGCAAAGATAGACACTACGGCCAAACTGATCAAGGCAAAGATAGACACTACGGCCAAACTGATCAAGGCAAAGATAGACACTACGGCCAAACTGATCAAGGCAAAGATAGACACTACGGCCAAACTGATCAAGGCAAAGATAGACACTACGGCCAAACTGATCAAGGCAAAGATAGACACTACGGCCAAACTGATCAAGGCAAAGATAGACACTACGGCCAAACTGATCAAGGTAACTCAAGGCCAACCATTTTGAAAGACACCATGGCCAGACTGATCTAGGCAACCTACTGCCAACCTTGACCTGCTTGGTTATGGTTTCTGTCAAAATGATTGGCCTTGAGTATCCTTGCTCAGTTCTGGTCCTAGTTTCTCCTGCAATGGTGTTGCCTTGCTCAGTTTAGTCAGCGTTTTCTAATGCCAACAATTTTAACAGAAACTAAGAGCAAACTGATGAACATAACCCAAGGCCAACCATTTTGATAGAAACCATGGGCCAGATCCACGTAGCCCGGGCGCAACTTAACTTTCCCGATTTAAGTTACACCGCCGCAATTTTTCCAAGTTAGTGCCCGATCCACAAAGCACTTACCTGGAAATTTGCAGCGGTGTAACTTAAATCCGTCCGGCGCAAGGCGGGCCCAATCGAATGGGGCGAGTCCCATTTAAATTAGGCGCGCTCCCGCGCCGGACATACTGCGCATGCTCCGTCGGGTAAATTACCCTAAGTGCATTGCGCTAACTGACGTTGCACCGACGTCATTTGCTTAGACGTTAACGTAAATGGCGTCCAGCGCCATTCACGGACGTCTTACGCAAACGGCGTTGATGTTTGAATTTCGACGCGGGAACGACGGCCATACTTAACATGGCTTAAGAGAACTAGGGCTTAGCCCTAGTTTTACGCGGCGTAACCCGATGGAAACCACGTAGATTTAGATCGACGGGCGGTTCGGGGAATCGCCGTAAGTCTTCATTTGCATATTCTACGCCGGCCGCAATGGCCTCGCCACCTAGCGGCCGGCCTAGAACTGCATCCTTAAGATCCGACAGTGTAATTCAATTACACCTGTCGGATCTTAGGGCTAGCTATGCGTAACTGATTCTATGAATCAGTCGCATAGTTAGAAACAGAGATACGACGGTGTATCAGTAGATACGCCGTCGTATCTCGTTTGTGGATCTGGCCCTATGGCCAGACAGATCTAGGCATCCTACTGCAAACAATTTAAATTGCCTTTATTAGTTTGGGTACAGTTTCTATTTAAATTGTTGGCATGGAACCCCACTTCACATATGTTGAGACTGCCCAACCCAAACCACATTGTGGACTATGCTCTCCAAACTCCTCCTTTCCATTCTACCGGATCCTGAACCCCTGACACTGCAAATGGTACTATTAGGCCTAGACATGGACCTATGGCCTCGCTCATCACATACGATCATCTCCCATGTATTTATTGCAACACGCTTGGCTATTGCCAAAAATTGGAAATCTCCCAACTCTCCCTCTAGCACGGAAATAACTGCCCTCTTGAATAACCACTGTCCAATGGAATTTACATCCTAAATGCATCCCCCCCCCCCCCCCCCATGAATAAACTTCCACATAGTCAACTCCCAACCCTTGGTAGACCCTTCATTGATGTAATAACTGTCACATGTATAAATGTATGTTATTCAATGTATGCTTTGTACCCTGTTACATATATAAAATCCTCAATAAACTTGGAGTTACAAAAAAAATAAAAAATTGTTGGCATGGAGTTGCCTTGGTGAATTTTGGTCCTAGTTTCTCCTGAAATTGTTGGTGCTGGGTTGCCTTGCGTTTTTAATGACAACCATTTCAAAAGAAGCCAAACTAATCAAGGTAACCCAATGCCAATGATTTTGATAGAAACCATGGCCAGATTGATCTAAACCGTAGGTGTTCAACCTGTGGCCCTCTAGCGGTCACTGAACTACAAGTCCCATCAAGCCTCTACCTTTGGGGAGTCGTGCTTGTAACCATCAGCCTTGCAATGCCTCATGGGACTTGTAGTTCCGCACCCATGATCTAAACCAGGGGTCTCCAAACTGTGGCCCGAGGGCCAGATGTGGCCCTTTGCTAGCCTACATCCGGCCCTTGGGGCAGTATTGCTCCCAACGATATGAGGCACTATTCCTCCCAATGACACACTATTTATTCCACTAATGGCAATGATGGAGCACTATTCCTCCTCCTACTGCCCTACAGCACTGGGGCCATGTTTATTCTCACTGATGCTCGGCCCTGGGAAATTTTCTACCCCCACTGGTCAGAATCCGGCCCCCCTTAAGCTTGAAAGGCCGTAAACTGGCCCTTTGCTTGAAAAGTATGGAGACCCCTGATCTAAACAATCTACTTCCAAAAATGCCACTAGGTTGCCCCGATCAATTTGGTTAAAGTTTCTATTTCTATTGAAATTGTTGACTTTGAGTTGCCTTGGTCAGTTTTGTCCCTAGTTTCTCCTGAAATTGTTGGCGTTGGGTTGCCTTGGTCAGTTTTGGCCCTAGTTTCTCCTGAAATTGTTGGCGTTGGGTGGCCTTGGTCAGTTTTGGCCCTAGTTTCTCTTGAAATTGTTGGCGTTGGGTGGCCTTGGTCAGTTTTGGCCCTAGTTTCTCCTGAAATTGTTGGCGTTGGGTTGCCTTGCCTATATAAGTCAGGTTTCGAATGATGACATTTTGATAAGAACCATGGCCAAACTGATCGAGGCAACACAACACCGACAATTTCAGGAGAAAGTAGAACCAAACTTTACCAAGGAAACTCAAGGCCAACAATTTCAACAGAAACTATAACCAAACTGCTCAAGGCAACCCATTAAAAAATGTTGGCAGTAGGATGCCTAAATCTGTCTGGCCATGGTTTCTATCAAAATGGTTGGCCTTGGGTTACATTCATCAGTTTGGTCTTAAGTTTGTTCCAATTGTTGGCATGGCATTAGAAAACTGACCAAACTGAGCAAGCCAACCCAACACCTGATCAAGGATACTAAAGGCCAACAATTTACAGAAACTGTAACCAAACAGATCAAGGCAACCTATTGAAATTGTTGGCGGTAAGTTGCCCATGGTGTCTTTCAAAATGGTTGGCCTTGGGTTACATTCATCAGTTTGGTCTCAAGTTTGTTCCAATTGTTGGCATGGCATTAGAAAACTGACCAAACTGAGCAAGCCAACCCAACACCTGATCAAGGATACTAAAGGCCAAAAATTTACAGAAACTGTAACCAAACAGATCAAGGCAACCTATTGAAATTGTTGGCGGTAGGTTGCCCATGGTGTCTTTCAAAATGGTTGGCCTTGGGTTACCTTGATCGGTTTGGACATTCACATGTTAAGGAGGGCTGCATTACGCAACTTCCTCGGCCAGGTGTGTTGGGATGTCAATTCAGAATCCTCGACCCTGCATCACCCCATTGCAGGCAGTACCCGACACGCACAGGACTGTGAATGTTCCCACAATGAAATATTTTGAACGAGGCCTAAAAAGGATGATTGTTTGGGACATTGGTTGGGTGAAGTGAACTGCCTCTGTCCCTTCAGTAAATCAACGCCACCATCTCTGAAGTCCAAGTGTGACAAAGATACTGCACGGAGCACCCACACTGATAGATCGGCATTTGCTGCAGCTCACGTCCGGTTGGAAAGCAGTAATAACAAAGGACAGAGTTAGTCACCCCCCAGCCATCACTTACAGTGTTATTACAAAGCAATTTAACTTTCCCAACACAGAAAATAATAAAGACTTTCAGACAGAAGTATTTAAAATGTCCTTTCTATACCACAAAGTACAGAAGAAATGCCTGGGGGGGGCAGACCAGCACAGGAAAAACGAGAGTCTTACTCACCGGACGGGTTTCTTCTGAACTTTAGAAGGGTCTGGCGGAATGTACGGGATGATCTTTGGGTCAAAATTCTCGTTGTTGTCCATGCCGGCTGGAACCGAATTGGGCTTCCTGACGACGCTCACATCACCCCTCGAGTCAGAGGACACCCCGGGGCTGCCGGGGACCCGAGGGCCACTTCCGCAAGGCTCCTCCACCCAGGTGACGCTTAGCAGGCTGAGTGTGAAGCCCAGGGAGATGCCCACCACCACAGGGCCGACAGGCCGCAGCAGGGACAGCACCATCGATAGTCTCATCTCCACCGAACGACCAGGAGACTCCAAACCTAGGAACGGGCCTCAAGACTTGTGTTCTGTAGGATCTGTGTTCACCAGTCACTGCTCCAAACTCATCCCCAACTGGAGGAACCCAAAGAGATGTAGTCCAGGGGAGAGAAGACTGGGTGGAGGGAATTACTCTACGTAGGCGATAGGTAGATATGTAGGACAGGTAAAGACTGAAAGGGGGAGTTACTCTAGGTAGGAGATAGGTAGAGATGTAGTACGGGTGGGAGGAGACTCCGGGGGGGGGGGGGGGGTTACTCTAGGTAGAGCTATAGTATAGGTAGGACAGGTAAAGACCCAAAGGGGGAGTTACTCTAGGTAGAAGATAGGTGGAGCTATAGTATAGGTAGGACAGGTAAAGACCCAAAGGGGGAGTTACTCTAGGTAGGAGATAGGTAGAGCTATAGTATAGGTAGGACAGGTAAAGACCCAACGGGGGAGTTACTCCAGGTAGGAGATAGGTAGAGATGTAGTACAGGTGAGTGACGGGAGAAGACGCAATGGGGGAGGGAAAGTTACCGTAGGTAGGTGAAGGGTTTGGAAGGTGTGTGTAGAAGGATGGGAGATACAGAGAAGAGGACAGGTATAGGAGTTGTACAATGACCAATGAATACGAAGTATAAAAAGAAAGACGAAGCCAAGGATGGAAGGAGTATATCAGAAGAGGAGACCAAGCCCAGACGTAGGGTGAGATGTAGTAGAAGATAGGGTTGACTTAGTCGTAAGTTTCAAGTGGAAAGGGAGGATAACAAAAAGAAAGACGAGGCAAAGGATATTATCAGAGACCGGAGACGTAGGATGGAGACAGAAACCAAAGATGGCACACTTGTGATGGAGGGTTGGCTAGAAGTGGGTGGGAATAAAAAGGAGGACAGGGTTGAAAAAACGATCAGAGATAAGAGTACAATAAAGAGAGATGAAGCAAAGGATGGGAGATATCAGAACAAAGACCAAGCCGGAGGATAGGGGGGGGGGGTAAAATAGAAGAGGATGGAGATGACAAAAGTTGTACAACAACGAGGAAAGATAAAAGTAATAAAAAGACAAAAAGCAGAGGATGGTTGGAGTCTATCAGAAAACCAAGGACCTTCTAATAGAACAAAGACCAGGCCTGGGGGAACAGAGTAAAAAAAGGACGGGGATGACCGAGTCGTATAACGACCAAGGTAAAAAAATAAAAAAAAAGAGAGAAGAAGCAGAGGATGGAGGATCTAGATGGAAAGACTTTATAGTAGAACAAAGACTAAGCCCCGAGTGATGATGGGGGGGGTAGAGTAGAAGAAGATGATGAGGATAGGGATGAAGAGGACAGTTGTCAGAGATTAGAGGACAGCGGAGGGGTGAAGGTGAAGATCAGAGACGTAGTAAGAGAGGACGAGGATGAAGAAGACGAGGACGGGGATGAAGATGAAGTAGATAAGGACGGGGAAGGACAATTGACAGAGTTTAGGGGATAGCAGAGGGGCGAAGCGGAGGATGGAAGGCGAGGATCAGAGACGTAGTAAGAGAGGATGAGGATGAAGAAGACGAGGTTGGAGATGAGGATGAAGAAGACGAGGTTGGAGATGAGGATGAAGAAGACGAGGTTGGAGATGAGGATGAAGAAGACGAGGTTGGAGATGAGGATGAAGAAGACGAGGTTGGAGATGAGGATGAAGAAGACGAGGTTGGAGATGAGGATGAAGAAGACGAGGTTGGAGATGAGGATGAAGAAGACGAGGTTGGAGATGAGGATGAAGACGAGGTTGGAGTTTAAGGGTCAGCAGAGGGATAAAGCGGAAGATGGGAGGTGTAGATCAGAGTTGTAGTTAGGAGAGGAAGAGGATGAAGATGACAACCAGAGTTGTACAATGAGGAGGACAGGGATGAAGATGACAACTGTAGGAGTTGTACTAAGAGAGGAGGACAGGGATGGGGTAGACTGAGGAGGATATAGATGAGAGGACAGGGATGGCGCACACAGCAGCAGTAGCGTTGTACAGAAGCAGTAGACAGGCTCCAGGGAATGTGGCAGCCACAAGGTGACAACAGCCCAGGAAGAGGTCAGGTAGGGTAGTCAGCTCTGCGAATGGCCTCTAAAAAAGGAGCAGTCCATGTGTCGGGATGTCCCCCTCAGCCGGCCAGTCCCAATGTCGCCGTCCCCTCACACGTCCCGGAGCCCGACTCCCATTCACTCCTCCTCCTCTAATCGCAGCTCCCAGCAACCCGCCTGACGTGTCACCTTTCCGCCCCACCCCTTCCCGAGTCCCTGCCCTGCGTCATCGCACCTTTTCCCCGCCCACCCCGGGCTTCATAGGGAGGCCTGGAACGCAAAGCCGGGCAGCGTGTGGCCGAGGCGGTCCGTGCGCTGTGATTGGGTGAGAGCGCGGGGAGGGCGTGGTGCGGGTGGTAAGTGGATGAAGGCAATGAATGGAGATGAGAAATGTAAATAAAGTTTTTATACATAATGAGATCAGCGATTTATAATTGTCTGTAAATAAGTGTACATTCAATAAAATATATTATCTTATTTCAGTGTATAGCAGTCCGTGACCTTCCACCTCCTACCTACCTCAGTCATCAAATGGCATGTCTGCACTCAGGTATATGAGAACTCAGGTAGTTCTTCACCCAGGTATGTCTGAACTCTGGTAGGTCTGCACTCAGGTAGGTCTGCCCTCAGGTATGACTGAACTCAGGTAGGTCTGCACTCAGGTATGACTGAACTCAGGTAGGTCTGCACTCAAGAAGAACCGAACTCAGGTATGACTGAACTCAGGTAGGTCTGCACTCAAGAAGAACCAAACTCAGGTATGACTGAACTTTGGTAGGTCTGCCCTCAGGTATGACAGAACTTAGGTAGGTCTGCCCTCAGGTATGACTGAACTTAGGTAGGTCTGCCCTCAGGTATGACTGAACTTAGGTAGGTCTGCCCTCAGGTATGACAGAACTTAGGTAGTTCTTCACCCAAGAAGAACTGAACTCGGGTAGGTCTGCCCTCAGGTATGACTGAACTCAGGTAGGTCTGCCCTCAGGTATGACTGAACTCAGGTAGGTCTGCCCTCAGGTATGACTGAACTCAGGTAGGTCTGCCCTCAGGTATGACTGAACTCAGGTAGGTCTGAACTCAGGTATGAATGAACTCAGGTAGTTCTTCACCCAAGAAGAACTGAACTCGGTTAGGTCTGCACTCAGGTAGGTCTTCACCCAGGTATGACTGAACTCAGGTAGATCTTCACTCAGGAAGAACTGAACTCAGGTAGGTCTTCACCCAGGAACAACTGAACTTGGGTGGGTCTGCACTCAGGTATATGAGAACTCAGGTAAGTCTGCACCCAGGTCTGCACTCAGGTATGACTGAACTTGGGTAGTTCTTCACACAGGAAGAACTGAACCCAGGTAGGTCTGCACCTAAGAATAACTGAACTCAGGTAGGTCTGCACTCAGGTATGACTGAACCCCGGGTAGGTCTGCACTCAGGTAGGTCTATACTCGGGTAGGTCTGCACTCAGGTAGGTCTGAACTCGGGTAAGTCTGCACCCAGGTCTGCCCTCAGGTAGGTCTTCTTCACTCAGGTATGACTGAACTCAGGTAGGTCTTCACCCAGGAAGAACTGAACTCGGGTAGGTCTGCACTCAGGTATATGAGAATTCGGGTAGGTCTGCACTAAGGATGAGCTCTGGCGTGTTCGCATAGAACACGTGCAGAGCCCGCCAGCAAGTGTGCACGGCGCTGCGCTAATCACAGCCAGGGAGACATTTCATGATCTCTGCAGCCGAGCATCGGGAAATGTCTCCCTGGCTGTGATTAGCACAGCGCCGCACAGACTTCCTGGCGGGCTCTGCATGTGTACTATGCGAACACGCCAGAGCTCATCCTTAGTCTGCACCCAGGTATGTCTGCACTCAGGTAGGTCTACACCCAGGTATATGAGAACTCAGGTGACCTGGAGGGTGTTCAGGCGAGTCCCGTTAGCTCCTGCTTTGCTCACTCTGGGCAGTCTCCAGTTTGGGGGGGGGGGGGGTTCTTTTTTGTTTACTATCTCCCAGAAACAAAAGCTCTGATATAATTGGGTTATTTTGATGGAAATGATAAGGCCGCAGCCCAGTGCTCATTGTAACCTCTGATGCATAATAATCCCCCTCATTCCATTCCCCGGGCCTAGGAACAATGGACGTGCTAATTCAGCATAGAACCTCATCACAGGTCAAGTTTACCTTATTCCCCCCCCCGCCTTTTATCTGCTGGGCGATCAGAGCAAACTCCATTGACAGACAGACTTTGCATGTGAAGAGAGCGTCTGAGCACATCACTCAGCAGTCTGCGGGTTGCTGAGAAGACAATACGGCTTTCCATACCTGGAAATCAGACACTCCGAGCGTACATGATAATGGGAGACTTGGAGCCGCCAATGCAAACAATCGAACAGATTTCATCCCTTCCGATCAATATAGACTCAATTTCAATTGAATTTGATCAGCAGGACAAAATATTCAGTTTTTTTTTTTCATCAATCAGCAACACTGAGATGCTGATCACATCGCACATGAATGCGGTCAGATTATGAGATGACAGGGTGGAGACAGAGGGCCATATTCTCCTCGATTTCCCGCGGGCGGCGCGTAAGCCATTTACATTCCGCCGCCCCAACCTACAGGAGCAAGTGCTGTATTCCCCAAACACTTGCTCCGTAGTTTGGGGCGGCGGAGTGTAAATGGCCCGGCGTAGCCACGCATATCTCCAAGGGGGCGGCTTCTATTTAAATTAAGCGCGCCCCCGATTCTAACGAACTGCGCATGCGCCGGGCTTAAAATAGCCCAGTGCGCATGCTCCAGTTCTCGGCGTAAAACGTCAATGACGCCGACGTGTGCGTCATTGACGTAAAGTCGTATTCAAGAACGACTTAGGGAAACGACGTAGCCGACGGAAAAACACGACGCGGACCCGACGCCATACTTAACATGGCCTACGTGGGACTTGCGTAAACTTACCCCTCATATAGCAGGGGTAAGTTTACGCTTACGCAAACGACGTTAGCGACGGTTACGCGACGCAAATTCGTTCGGGAATCGGCATATCAGGCTCATTTGCATAAACAAATGAGACCTGAACGTAAACGCCATCTACCTGCGGGCGGAGTAATTACATTTAAGATCCGACAGTGTAAGTGACTTACACATGTCGGATCTTAAGCGTATCTATGCGAAAATGATTCTAAGAATCACTCGCATAGATACGCGGGAGAAAAAAGAGAGATACGATGGAGTATCCTGAGATACTCCATCGTATCCTTACTCAGAATATGGCCCAGAAACATTTATCAAAGAGTGTATGGTCATTGTTAATCTTCCAATGGGGACACTTGTTCCGGTGACAACTAATGGTGGCCATACACTCTTCAATAAATGATCGATTTATTTTCCAATCAGTCTCTTCGGATAGGAATAATTGATCTGTAGTTGACAGCTCATTTGATTAATATGCCACACACAGGGAAGTGGATTTCGTTCAATAGTCGATTTCAATCACAGTTGTGTTCCCACACTCCACGTGCAGAGCCCGCCAGGAAGTTTGCACGGCGCTGCGCTAATCAGAGATCGTGAAATGTCTCCCTGCCTGTGGTTAGCGCAGCGCCGTGCAGACATCCTGGCGGGCTCTGCACGTGAACTATGCGAATACGCCAGAGCTCATCCCTAATCTCAGTCAGCGCTGATGGGGGGGGCAGAGCAATTGTGTTCTCCCGGTGGGGGGGGGGGGGAGCCGTGCGATGGAGCGATGAAGGAGCGGGGTGTTTACCGTTCCTTCACCGCTCCTTCCCATTGAAATCAATGGGAAACCGCAGCTATACCGCCGGCAATGCGCCTCTGCGGGCGGTCTTACCTCTTTTTCGGCCGCTAGCGTGGGTAAAACCGCACCGCTATTGGCCGAATACTGCCGCAATTCCGACAGTAAAGCGCCGCTAAAAATAGCGGTAAAGCGTCGCTATTTTTAGCGGCACTTTACTGTCGGAATTGCGGCGGTATTCGGCCACTGCACCTCCCGCCCCAGTGTGAAAGGGGCCTTACTGTGGTTGTAAACAAATGTCGATTTGGCCCACCAACATAGGCGTGAGCACAGGGTGTTCCGGATGTGCCCAGGCACATCCTAATCATTCTGTGCAGCACAGATCCCCCCTACCGCCCTGGCTCCCCACTCCTTCCCTCTACAGCACCTCTGGCTTCCCCCCCTCTCCTCTCCTGCCGACTGTTGCTGCGGAGATGTTTTAGGATGAGTGAGGGAAGGGACCGGTAAATATGTATTTATCAGCCCGTTCCCTTTCTGAATGAACAAGGTGAGTGATTGGTAGTATGTGTTTGAGCTTTGGGGTGCACACACTAATGCAATAGGCTGCTCACACCTATGCCCACCAACAATTAGAAAAAGGAACAAACTTTCTTAGAAACATATTTTTCCAATAATTTCAATTCATAATTCTACCCATCTACAGCCAGTTTTACTTTCAGGATTCCCAAACAGCAGCTTCTTCTGATCGGATACAAGCACTGCTCAGCAGACCGTTTTTCAGGGCCAACCACAGCTCTGATTTCAGCCGATGTAGCAGAAATCGTCTGAATTTGGAGCTGTCTATGGCAGGCTGTGCTCTTAAAGCGGGGTTCCAACCACAATTAGCATTTTTTAACCGCTTCCATACCGGGCACTTACGCACCTTCCTGCCCAAGCCAATTTTCAGCTTTCAGCACTGTCGCACTTTGAATGACAATTGCGCGGTCGTGCTACACTGTACCCAAACAATTGTTTTATCATTTTGTTCCCACAAATAGAGCTTTCTTTTGGTGGTATTTGATCATCTCTGCGGTTTTTATTTTTTGGGCTATAAACAAAAGAAGAGCGACAATTTAAAAAAAAACACAATATTTTTTACTTTTTTATTTAATAAATATCACAATTTTTTTTAAAAAAACTTTTTTTTTCCTGAGTTTAGGCCGATACGTATTCTTCTACATATTTTTGGTAAAAAAAAATCGCAATAATCATATATTGATTGGTTTGCGCAAAAGTTATAGCGTCTACAAAATAGGTGATAGATTTATGGCATTTTTATTTTATAATTTTTTTTACTAGCATTGGCGGCGATTTGCGATTTTTTTTACTGTCACCGTGACATTTCGGCGAAGACATCGGACACTTTTGACACGTTTTTGGGACCATTCACATTTATACAGTGATTAATGCTATAAATATGCATTGATTACTGTGTAAATGTGACTGGCAGGGAAGGGGTTAACCACTAGGGGGCGTTGAAGGGGTTAATATGTGTCCCTAAGGTGTGTTATAACTGTAGGGGGGAGGGGACTCTCAAGGGGAGGAGACCGATGTGTGTTCCTCTGTACTGGGAACACACATTGGTCTCCTCACCGCTGACAGGAGTGTGGATCTGTGTGTTTACACACACAGATCCACACTCCTGCCGTGATTACCGACAATCGCGGGCACCCGGCGGCAATTGCGGCCGCCGGGTCACGAGCGTCGCCGCGGGCGCAGGACGTTATATGACATCCACCCGGATCGAGGAGGGGTTCCTGCCGCCGTCATTTCACAATGAGGCGGTAGGGAAGTGGTTAAATGTATGTCCTTTCATCATGCGTTTTTATAATATAAATCCGGTCACTTACTATTTTACGATCCGCCGCCGCTCCGCATAGTTCTTCAAAAAATATAATTTATAAAACTATGTCATTTTGCTTGTGGGCATTGTGAAGCCCACAAGCACTTACTTCCTGGAAGTCATGGACGGGGAGCTCACTGCATCCTGGGAAATGATGACGACACATTTCCCAGGAGCATTAGAGGGAGATGATGTCAGAATCCTAGGTGATTCCAAAGGCAGATTTCGTGGGACCGCATAGCAACAGGCATTTCCAGATGAGTAAAAATGTTTTTTTTTTTTTTTTCTTTTTTAGGTCTAATGAGCACAATAATGAAAAAAAAAATTGGGATAGAAACTCCACTTTAAGGAGCCTTTTATCTGGCTCTTGGCTCTTAATTGTTCTTCGTTATCAGCAAATTCAGATCTAAATCCCCCCTGCAGTGTCTTTCCATAGTCTTGTTATCACTACAAAAGGGAACAAAACTCCTTTTCTATTTGAAATGCTAATAGTATTGATTTTTTACAAAAAAAAAAAGCTTTTATTTATAAATGTCATTTACTGCAAATTTGCATATTGCATACCAGACTCCGCTATAAACTCTGCAAATTTGTTGCATATATTTCAGCCACTGAACCTGGGTTTGAAACTGTTCAGCTGAACTCGCACAATTTTAAAGGGGTTGTAAAGGTAAATGTTTTTTCACCCTAATGCATCCTATGCATCAAGGTGAAAAAACATCCGACGGTACCGCCCCCCCCCCCGAACCCCCGTTTTACTTACCTGACCCCTCGAAAGTCCCGTGATCCTCTTCGGTTCCCAGTCTGGCCGTTGATTGGCTAGGCTGGACGGATTGATAGCAGCGCAGCCACTGGCTGGCGCTGCTGTCAATTACAGCGGATGATGCGGCGCGCTGGGGGGCAGGAATAGTGATACAGTCGGCGGCTATGCCCGCCGCTGTATCACAGGAGCGCGCTCGCAAAAGCTTTCCACCATGCGAGCTCGCATGAAGCTGGAAAAGTTTTTACGAGGAGGAGCCGAGACAGCCGCCGAGGGACCCCAGAAGACAGGATTCGGGGACACTCTGTGCAAAACGAGCTACATAGTGGAGGTAAGTATAACATGTTTGTTATTTAAAGTTTGCCTTTAGTGACCCTTTAAACCGGCGTATCAGTCTTCTTGCTTCTCGCCCCTTTGGCTAAGATCTAGCGTAGTATGTTTTCTTATCGGTTGCCAAGAGGTGGCGCTATGCTAAACGACCCTAGTACACAGCGAGGTGGAAAGGGATGGCGGTGGCATACGCAAAACCTTTTTGCCGTAATGGCAGTAGCCTCCTGATGAGGATGGAGAACCATTGGGTCTTGGCGTAGGGTTGCCACCCTTTCTTCAATTCAAACTCAAACACTTTAGCGGCGCACAACAATTTTTTTTACAGTGTAAACTATAGATATACTTTGCAATTAAATAACAGTTCTATTCATATGAAGTTAATCACAAGTTCCCCCTTTACATCAGAGTCCACAGAGATCCCCCTTTACATCAGAGTTCCCCCTTTACATCAGAGTCCACAGAGATCCCCCTTTACATCAGAGTTCCCCCTTTACATCAGAGTCCACAGAGATCCCCCTTTACATCAGAGTTCCCCCTTTACATCAGAGTCCACAGAGATCCCCCTTTACATCAGAGTTCCCCCTTTACATCAGAGTCCACATAGATCCCCCTTTACATCAGAGTTCCCCCTTTACATCAGAGTCCACAGAGTTCCCCCTTTTACACCTGAGTCCACGGAGTTCCCCTTTAACATCTGAATCCACAAAGTCCTTCATTACATCTGAACTATACTGTAGATTCTGATGTAAGGGAGAACTCTGGGGTCTCTGACATAAGGGATGCTCTGGAAACCCTGATTTAAGGGGGGGGGGGGACGGACACTGAAAACTCTGATGTATGGAGAGGACTCTGATGTAAAGGGGGACATTTCTGCCTCTGGTGTAAACAGGAACTCTGATATAAGGGGTGCTCTTAAAACCGTGATTTAGCTTAGGAGAGAGTATGGTGGAGGGGGGTGACTTCAGTGACAGACAGGGATGGATGGTGAGCTCACTCACCCCTTGGCAGTCAGCACCTCTCATCCAGATGTATCTGTGGCTGCTGGGCTTCAAATTTCCGGCCCCCACTTTCCTTTTCTGAGGCACGGTGCCTGGGATTGGAGTGTGGGCACAGAGGGTAGGGGTGGGAGGAAGAGGTGCTGGTCAAACCCTGTCTCCTCTTCCATCTGTATGTGGGGGAGGGGGAGAGTTAGTGCTGGGCAGTGTGAGAGAGAGGGTAACAAACACTACCGGCTTAGACAACTGCAGCCAGCAATCCTGCTGGGAAGTCATAGTCCAGTGTGAATAATGTGTCCGGGTTTCAGACAGCCTGAAACCCGGTTGCATGATTCCAAACCCGAACTGTCCGGGTTAATCCCGGACAGGTGGCAACCCTATCGTGGCGGAGGGCCGAGTCCCTGGCCTTCTGGCCTAGATTTGTGTGGTACTTGCTCCGGACAGTTTTTCGGGAGAGCACACCGACTCCCCTTTCCCACCGGGGGTGCGGTTAGTATTTCCCGAATGTAATTAGGTAGGAGTGATGGGAGTAGTGGTTGAGCCTTCTGGCATGGGCTCTCCCCAATCTCTCCGAGCTCCACACCCTCCTGACTGGGGTTGAAGCTGCACGGTCTAGGCCAGTGATCTCCAAACTGTGGCCCGAGGGCCGGATGCGGCCCTTTGCTTTCCTTTATCAGGCCCTTGGGGCAATATCCCTCCCACTGATACGAGACACTATTCTGCCATCTGACACCAACAATGGAGCACCATTTCTCCCACTGACACAACTAATAGAGCACTATTCCTCCCTAGGATACCAGCAATGGGGCACTATTCCTCCCCCTAATACCAGATTTTTACTAACAATGATGCCAGGAAAATTTCCACTCCCACTGGCCAAAGTCCGGCCCTCCAAGAGTCTGAAGGACAATAAACCGGCCCTTTGTTTTGAATGTTTGGAGACCCTTGGTCTAGGCTGTTGGTCAGGGTTGAGAGAAAAGCCTGTGGTGAATGTGCCCCTGGAGTGGCAGTCCAGGGGTGCCATACTTGCACAAGTGTTGAGGGGCACTTTGAGTATTGGCACCTTGATCTTGTCACCACACACACACTTTTTTCACACCTGCCTCTAGGGCCGAGTCTTTTGGCTAGGACCAGAGGAATTGATTCCTGGCCGAAGGGCCGGCCGTCGTATTGCACGATGGTCACTTTCACTTCTCCCACCTTCCTTCTCCCCCACTTTCTTTTTATTTATCCCCCGTGTGCGTTACTTTTATGTCTTTTTTTGTTGGTTGTTACACGTTTTGTCACTGTGTGATTAGTGGGGTGTGGGTCCTCGGGCCTGCCCTGAACGTCTTGGGAGGGGGTGGATATGGCCTTCTGGCTTAGTTCGCCCTATCTCATGGGGTCTCCCTTCGGTGGAGTCCCACCAAGTACTTGGGTGGGTCTGTTTCGGCAGACCCTCCAGAGAAAGAGGTCCGTCTGGTTTCGGCCAGATGGACCAAGTGAAGTACCTCAGTCCCCGTCTGGAGCCTAAGACCCCGGGGGATCAGGGTAAGGTCCTTCCTAGTGGAGGACAGTGTCATGCCGCGTACACAAGATCATTTTTCGGCATGAAAAAAACGTTGTTTTTTAAAAACGTCATTTAAAATGATGGTGTGTGGGCTCCACATCATTTTTCAGGTTCTGAAAAACGGCAAAAAAAAAAATCCGAACATGCTGCATTTTTTAACCACTTAAGCCCCGGACCAAAATGCAACTAAAAGACCAGGCCAGGTTTTGCGATTCGGCACTGCGTCGCTTTAACAGACAATTGCGCGGCCGTGCGACGTGGCTCCCAAACAAAATTGACGTCCTTTTTTTCCCACAAATAGAGCTTTATTTTGGTGGTATTTGATCACGTCTGCGGTTTTTATTTTTTGCGCTATAAACAAAAATAGAGCGACAGTTTTAAAAAAAATGCAATATTTTTTTACTTTTTTCTATAATAAATATCCCCCAAAAATATATAAAAACAATTTTTTTTCCCTCAGTTTAGGCCGATACGTATTCTTCTACAAATTTTTGGTAAAAAAAAATGCAATAAGCGTTTATCGGTTGGTTTGCGCAAAATTTATAGCGTTTACAAAATAGGGGATAGTTTTATTCCTTTTCTTTTTTTTTTTACTACTAATGGCGGCGATCAGCGATTTTTTTCGTGACTGCGACATTATGGCGGACTCTTCGGACAATTTTGACACATTTTTGGGACCATTGTCATTTTCACAGCAAAAAATGCATTTAAATTGCATTGTTTATTGTGAAAAGGACAGTTGCAGTTTGGGAGTTAACCACAGGGGGCGCTGTAGGAGTTGGGGTTCACCTAGTGTGTGTTTACAACTGTAGGGGGGTGTGGCTGTAGGTCTGACAACACCGATTGTGTCTCCCTATAAAAGGGATCACACGATCGATGCAGCCGCCACAGTGAAGCACGGGGAAGCCGTGTTTACATACGCTCTCCCCGTTCTTCAGCTCCGGGGAGCGATCGCGTGCGGGGGGGGGGGGGTGTCTAGAAACGAATAGCCGCCCCCTCATCCCGGATCGCTCCCAGATGATTTCCGACCGCCGCATGTAGCTGGGGGGGATCCCGATCGGACCCCCGACCACGTCTAGGCAGGGAGATACGGGTACACCCATCTGCCTGTACGTGCCATTCTGTGGATGTATATGTACATGCGGCGGTCGTTAAGTGGTTAACGTCGTTTTTAAACAATGTCGTTTTTCGGGTTGTAAAAAATGATCATGTGTGGGCTAAAACGATGTAAAAAACCCGCGCATGCTCAGAAGCAAGTTATGAGACGGGAGCGCTCGTTCTGGTAAAACTACCATTCATAATGGAGTAAGCACATTCATCACGCTGTAACAGACAGAAAAGCGCGAATCGTCTTTTACTAACACGGAATCAGCTAAAGCAGCCCCAAGGGTGGCGTCATCTGCATGGAACTTCCCCTTTATAGTGCTGTTGTACGTGTTGTACGTCACCGCGCTTTGCTAGAGCATTTTTTAAAAACGATGGTGTGTGGGCAACGTCGTTTTAATGATGAAGTTGGGAAAACTTTGTTTTTTCGACATGCTGAAAAACTACGTTTTTTTTTTCATGCTGAAAAATGATCGTGTGTACGCGGCATAACACATATTGCACGTTTTGTGTCACTCTTTATGTGTGTGCACTTTTTTTGGGACCGGGTGGAGTTTTTGGGTGTATTTCACACGTCACTGGCTTTAAAAAAATAAAATCAGTCTGACTTCGGAGGCGATGCATGTCTATTAAAAAACGCCCCCGAAGTCGCCAAAAATAGTGCAGAAACTACTTTTGGGGAACAGCGCAGTGCCACAAAGTTGCACCGATTCGGACGGTGCCATTGTCGGTGTTCTGACAATATGGGTCCCCTATCAAATATTGCCCGGTTTGGACTGCACATGCGCAATCGGAGATCACGAAAATCTCAGAGAATGAATGTCTGTTCCATCAGCTGTAGTTGGAGCATGCGCAGTTAACACGCCGCTCGCTCTATCAGATGGGGGACCCATCAAGATAAACAGTGCTGGCCATGCTCAAATACAGCAAGGGGCGTATGTTTTTTTTCTAAGGGACGGGTATATTATGCTCATCCACGCCGCTCGCTGATAGAACAGCGCTGGCCGCGCTCACTCAATACAGCAAGGGGCGGATGGTTTTATCAAAGGGGCGGATATGATTATAAGAGGCCACGCTCACTGAATAAGCATAATACACCCGCCCCATAGAAAAAAACATCCGCCCCTTGCTGTATTTGAGCGCAGCCAGCACGGTTCTATCTTGATGGGTCCCCCATCTGATAGAGCAAGCGGCGTGGATAAGCATCGGGAGCGAGCGGCGTGTTAACTGCGCATGCTCCAACTACAGATGATGGAACAAATGTTCATTCTCTGAGATTTCCATGATCTCCGATTGCGCATGCGCAGTCCAGGCCTGGGCACTATATGATAGGACACCGGCAATACTCTCAGATTTGACATGTCAAATTGGTCCAATGTGAATGTGGGCTTTTTTTTAGTTTTTGATAAGCCTTGTACGCACGATCAAATTTTCTGCGGACAAAGCGTAGGACTTTTGTCCGAATGGCGTTAGCCAGGAACTTGGATTGCACACAAACGGCAAAGAATTGTTGGCCAACAAACACGAAACAATGTGGTTTTTCATCTCTTTAGCGCCACCCTTTGGGCAACTTCTGCTAATGTTGTGTTATGGTGAGCATTGCTTCTGAGCATGCGTGTTTGTACTGTGGAGTTTTGTCTGAAGGATTTGTGTACACACGATCGGATAATCCGACAACACACAATTGTTGTTGGAAAATTTTAAAACATGCTATCCAACATTTGTCCGCGGAAAATGCGACAACACTTGTACGATGGAGCGTACAAATGGTCGGATTTTCCGACAACAGCCTGTCGTCACACAATACCTGTCTGAAAAAATCCAATCGTGTGTATGAGGCTATAGCGTGGAAATGGATTAGAACCCCTGTCAGTTTTTTTATTGCTGTCAGTGTCCCCATTAAGGTGATTCTCCTTCTCTATTTGTCCTGTTTACCAGTATCATTGAAGGTAAAAGTTAAAGAAAATCACAGAATTTTGGGTTGTCCCCAGAAAAGAGGGGGAAAATGTTCCAATGGGGGAGACTAGTTCTGGTGACCTCGGGGGGTCTCCAGGGAATTGCCTAAATTTGGAGGAATTTCCACTCACTTCCTGTTTGGCTATGGGACAGGAAGTGAAGAGAAATCTCGGCAATAGGACACAGATGGCAAAAAAAAATCTGCTGGGTTATAATGCTCCGTAAGGCTGGGTTCACATCATTGCGAATTGGAAGTGGTTTCACCGCATCCAATTAGCAATAGCAGGATATTTTGATCGTCTCTCTTTGATCGTGCGTCTTTTGGTCCATTTCAGGTCCAAAATTTGGGCTGAAATCGGACCTGAAAGGGTGAACCAGCACGCACCGGACCCCTGCTGTGAGCCCCCTTCCACACCAGTGGACCGATCGGGTCCGCCTGTCAGTTTTTCAGGTGGACCCAATCAGACCACCCATTGTCCTCTATGGGGTGGCAGATGTCAGCGGACATCCGATCCAACTAAATCCACTGAAAACATTTGCCATCTGTCTGGCGGATTGGATGACAATCGGATGGAAACAGACATGCAGTCCTTTTCCATATGATTGCCCCATAGAGTAGAGCGGTCTGTGTCCGTGTCCACTCTGAATAGCGTAACCCACACAGACCTGTCAGCAGAGAGACCCCGCCCCCACCCGCCTAATCCCACTTGGAGGATCCCCCCATGTGAAAGGAGCCTTACGCCGCGTACAAACGAACGGAATTTCCGACAACAAATGTTCGATGTGAGCTTTTGGTTGGAAATTCCGACCGTGTGTAGGCTCCATCGGACATTTGCTGTCGGAATTTCCGACAACCAAAATTTGAGAGCTGGTTCTCAAATTTTTACGACAACAAAATTCCACGCATGCTCTGAATCAAGTACGAGACGGAAGCGCTTGGTCTGGTAAAACTAGCGTTCGTAATGGAGATAGCTCATTCGTCACGCTGTAACGGATTGAAAAGCACGAAGCTGAAAAGCGCGAATCGTCTCTCACCAAACTTCTACTAACATGACTGGTACGACTTGAACTTCTCTTTTCTAGTGCCGTTGTACGTGTTGTACGTGACCGCGTTCTTGACGTTTCAGAATTTCCGACAACATTTGTGCGATCATGTGTATGCAAGACGAGATTGAGCCAACATCCGTTGGAAATGTATCCACGGCTTTGTTGTCGGAATGTCCGATCGTCTGTATGCGGCATTACTCTATCCAAAATGAAAAAAAGCAAATTCTCTTTAGTTCTACTTAAAGCGGATGTCCGCTGAAAAAAAAATATTAAAAGCCAGCAGTTACAAATACTGCAGCTGCTGACTTTTAATATTAGGACACTTACCTGTCCTGGATTCCAGCGCCGTCCGCAGCAGAGGACGAGCGATCGCTCGTCACTCTGCTGCCCCCCCATTCTCGGTGAGGGAACCAGTTCCCTACGGCGCATGCGTGAGTCGCGCTACGCCTGCCGATTGGCTCCCGCTGTGTACTGGGAGCCGAGTGTTCCCAGAACACAACGGGGGGGGGGGGGTGGGCGGAAGGTGACGTCCTGCCCGCAGTTTGCCCAAGACTGTGTGGCCGGAAGTGGGTGCAACTACCTGACAGGTATCTGCACCCCCTCCCCCCTGAAAGGTGTCAAATGTGACACCGAGGGGGGGGGGGGTTCCGATGAGCGGAGGTGGAGGGTGGAGCTCCGCTTTAAGCTGTGGAGCAATTGCACTTGTAGCGTACACAGTCTATTTGCCTTTAGCAAATCAACATCACAATCTCTCACTGCTTCTGAGCCTGGCATCTGCACTCAGCCCACATCTCCCATCAGCCCTTGCAAAAGATCTGTGACATTAGCATGCGTTGCGTTGACTACATTTCCCAGACTCCTCTGCAGGGGGCGAACCGAAGAAGCTGCTGAGCAGGTGAGAAAACACGAATCTGAACAAGTTTTGCAAATCTGTTGCCTAATATATTAGATTATACAGAAGATGCTGACTTCTCATGCAGTATGTGTGCGCAATTCGCTGGGCATGCTGGGACTTGTGGCTCCACGTATGCTGGGGGACAACAAAAGGCAAAAGGTTAGATCATCAATATACAGTAGATAGTAATAGGCTGCTGACCAGAAGTGCCGGGCAGATACTATGTGGCTGGTTGTAGTCTGTATAAATAAACAGGCTGTGCTGGTGTCTGGAGTTTGACTCAAAAAGCGATTTGTTCTTTAACCACTTCAGCCCCTGAAGAATTTACCCTCTTCCTGTCCAGAGCACTTTTTGCGATTCGGCACTGCGTCGCTTTAACTGACAATTGCGCGGTCGTGCGACGTGGCACCCAAGCAAAATTGACGTCCCTTTTTCCCCACAAATAGAGCTTTCTTTTGGTGGTATTTGATCACCTTTGCGGTTTTTATTTTTTGCACTATAAACAAAATAAGAGAGACAATTTTGAAATTTTTTTTATATTTTTTACTTTTTGCTATAATAAATATCCTCAAAAATTATCTAAAAAAAAAAAAAACATTTCCACAGTTTAGGCCGATACATATTCTTCCACATATTTTTGGTAAAAAAAATCGCAATAAGCGTTTATTGATTTGTTTGCGCAAAAGTCATAGGCCCAGATCCACAAAGAAGTTACGTCGGCGTATCTATTGATACGCCGCGTAAGTTCTACGATGCCCCGTCGTATCTTTGTTTTGTATCCACAAAACAAGATACGACTGAATGGGGGCTAGATCCGACTGACGTACGTCTTAGTACGCCGTCGGATCTTAGGTGCATATTTACGCTGGCCGCTAGGTGGCGCTTCCGTTGATTTATGCGTAGAGTATGCAAATTAGCTAGATACGCCGATTCTCAGAACGTACGTCCGGCCGGCGCATTTTTTTTTACGTCGTTTACGTAAGGCTTTTTCCGGTCGTAACGTTACCCCTGGGTCTATGAGGCGTACGCAATGTTAAGTATGGACGTCGGGCCAGCGTCAAATTTTCTGTCGTGTACGTCGTTTACGTAAAACGTTTGCGAATAGGGCTTTGCGTAAATTACGTTCACGTCGAAAGCATTGACTATTTGCGACGTGATTTCGAGCATGCGCACTGGGATACCCCCACAGACGGCGCATGCACCATTCAAAAAAAATGTCACTTATGTGGGGTCAAGTTGAATTAACATAAATCACGCCCACATCTTTGTCATTTGAATTCCGCGCCCTTACGCCGACACATTTACGCTACGCCGCCGTAACTTTAGACGCAAGTGCTTTGTGAATACAGCACTTGCCTCTCAAAGTAGCGGCGGCATAGCGTAACTACAATACGCTACGCCTGCTTAAAATTACGCCGATCTACGTGGATCTGGCCCATAGCGTCTACAAAATAGGGAATAGATTTATTGCATTTTTATTTTTTTTACTAGTAATGGCGGTGATCTGCGCTTTTTTATTGTGATCGTGACATTGCGACGAACTTATCGGACACTTTTGACACATTTTTGGGACCATTTACACAGCGATTAGTGCTATAAAACTGCACTGATTACTGTGTAAATGTGACTGGCAGGGAAGGGGTTAACACTAGGGGGCGCTGAAGGGGTTAAATATGTTCCCTAGGGAGTGATTCTGACTGTAGGGGGAGGGGACTCGCAAGCGGAGGAGACCGATCTGTGTTCCTCTGTACTGGGAACACACATCGGTCTCCTCACTTTACACACGCAGATCCACGGTCCTGCCGTGATTGCGGGCAATCGCGGGTGCCCGGCGGACATCGTGCGCACCCCCTAGACGGCCAGGAAGCCCAGGACGCACATATGTCTCTGCAATCGCCCCCGAAGTCGGGACTGACACGTGGGAATGAAATGGTGTGAGCTCAGCTGAACCTGGGCTCAACCTGATTTGGCATGCTAGGAATTTTAGTTGCACAACCGCCGAGAACTTCACTCTCTCAATAAACATTAATTAGACTAATTATAATCCTTATGCTGCTAGCATTAGTAAATAGGTAGGAAACTTATTTTTTTTTTCTGAGAGCAAAAAAGTGACTATGAAAGAAATGCACTATATTGTCAAAAGTAAAAAGCTTTTTTTTCAAAATTGTCGCTCTTTTTTTGTTTATAACGCAAAAAAAACGCAGTGGTGATGAGATACCGCCAAAAGAAAGATCTATTTGTGGGAATAAAAGGACGTCAATTTTGTTTGGGTAGAGTGCCGCAAGACCGCGCAATTGTCAGTAAAGCACCTTTCGCACTGGGCACGGGAGGTGCGGTGGCGGTATTTTTAGTGGCGCGAAAAAGGGTTAATTCCGCCGGCAGTAGTACTGCGGTTTCCCATTGATTTCAATGGGAAGGAGCGGTAAACACCGCTTCAAAGTTGCGAGTAGCAGGACATTTGGAGCGGTCCTTCTAGCGTACCGCTTCAGTGTGGAAGCCTTCGGGCTTTCGCACTGAAGACTTCAGGGCCGGTTTTTTTCAGACAGTATAGCAGCGCTATTTTTAGAGCTAAACTGCCTTAAAAACGTGTCAGTGTGAAAGGGGCCTTAAAGCGACGCGGTGCCGAATTGCAAAAAATGGCTTGGTCATTGAGGGGGCAAATCCTCCGGGGCTGAAGTGGATAAGGGTGCACGGGCGCCGCTCCCTCTCTCCAGCCATCCCCTCTATGACCAATGGATAGATTCATGCATCTATCCATGGCAGCCGCTGCCACCCCCTATTCAGGCGCCCGGCCCCTTCCCGGGCGCCTGAATTATAGCAGCGGGGGTGTTTTTGAAGCACCTGATTAGATCCATAGGCATCAAAAAAGGTGACCTGCGAGCGCCATGCTTAGCGCTCACAGTTCATCCAGGTGTGTTGAATGAATATTCGCTTTCCTAACACTGAACCGCCTCTCTGCCAATCAGGTGCTCGGGTCTGTTACCCGTCGCCTGATTGGCTGAAACGACAGGCGCTGTGATTGACCACTCGCCATCGTCACCCACTGCCCCACCGAGACAGGGTAAGTGACGAGCGGACAGGGGTGTGTCACAGTGGTGGCATTTGACTGCATTGGATGGGTACAGTGGCATCATTTGATGGCACAGTGGCAGCGTTTGATGGCACAGTGGCTGCGTTTGATGGCACAGTGGCTGCGTTTGATGGCACAGTGGCAGCGTTTGATGGCACAGTGGCAGCGTTTGATGGCACAGTGGCTGCGTTTGATGGCACAGTGGCAGCGTTTGATGGGGCACAGTGGCTGCGTTTGATGGCACAGTGGCTGTGTTTGATGGCACAATGGCTGTGTTTGATGGGCACAGTGAGGCTGCAATTGATGTTTTTTTTCCCTAATGTTTACCCCCCCCCTCCCCCCAAAAAAAGTTTGAGCACCAGCCGCCACTGCTAACCAGTGTTAACACTACAGACTGCTGAGGTTCAAGGGTCGCACATCACATACCAAAGGGGCACAGGTTGGGTACCAGGGCCCGGCGGTTTTAGGAAGGAATATTCTGTTGTGTGTGAATATGCTGTGCATGATGCATTGCAGGTTAGTTAAAGAGAACTAGGGCCGAAACAACTAATTGATTAATCGACAACTAATCGATTATGAAATGAATCGATTACAATTTTCAGAATCGATTAATCGGCCAGTAACATAAGGGCGTTAAAAAAACTAAAATTAGCCCTTTATAGTACAAAAAAGCAAATCGCTACTGTAAATATTACTTTCACTGTCACACTGTAAAAAAATGAACCCCTTACAGTAGCGAGTATTTGCTCTTTTTGTACTTATCTTTTTTTTTTTACCCCCCATTATGTTACTAACCATCTCAGGCCTGGGGTCACACCTCTGGCCCAGATTCTCAAAGGAGATACGACGGCGTATCTCCAGATACGCCGTCGTATCTCTGAGTCTGAGCGGTCGTATCTATGCGCCTGATTCTTAGAATCAGTTACGCATAGATTTCTATTAGATCCGACCGGCGTAAGTCTCTTATGCCATCGGATCTTAACTGCATATTTACGCTGGCCGCTAGGGGCGTGTACGCTGATTTACGCCTAGAAATATGTAAATCAGCTAGATACGTGAATTCACGAACGTACGCCCGGCCGACGCAGTACAGATACGCCGTTTACGTTAGGCTTTTCCCGGCGTAAAGTTACCCCTGCCAGATGGTGGCGTACATGCGGCGTACCAATGTTAAGTATGGACGTCATTCCCACGTCGAATTTTGAAAAATTTACATTGTTTGCGTAAGTCGTCCGTGAATGGGGCTGGGCGTCATTTACGTTCACGTCGAAACCAATACGTCCTTTGGGCGTACTTTGGAGTGATGCACACTGGGATATTCCATGGACGGCGCATGCGCCGTTCGTGAAAAACGTCAATCACGTCGGGTCATGGTTAATTTACATAACACACGCCCACCTCTTCACAATTTGAATTAGGCGTGCTTACGCCGGCCTATTTACGCTACGCCGCCGCAACTTTCTTGAAACTTTCTTTCTTGAAAATATAGCACTTCCCTGTAAAAGTTGCGGAGGCATAACGTAAATAGGATACGTTACGCCCACACAAAATTACGCGCATCTACGTGAATCCGGGCCTCTGTTTTTGGTGCTTTTTGCAGAAACACACTACAGTTCATTTACATGTTTTCCTATGGGAACCATTCACATCCATGATTTTTTTTCCGGCTGCTGCGTATTTGGAAAGGGAAAGGACTTTTTAACGCAAAACGGTGCTATTTTGTTATTTTTGGTTCAATTTACTTTAATGGAGAAGCTGCAGAAAAAGCATGTAATGTGTGTTTGCGGCAATTTGTGTTTTGTAATCTGCCCAACAACAAATTGGGCCAAAAACAATTTAAAAATGCAATTTTTTTTTTTTTTAAGGCTCTTATCCGATTAATCAAAACAATAATTGGCCAACTAATCGATTATGAAAATAATCGTTAGTTGCAGCCCTAAAGAAAACCTTTTAATCTTACCACTACATTCTTTAGCGCTGACTTTTGTACATTGAAGGGTCAGTGACCATTCTGCTGATTGAGGAGAATCCGTTTTTTCTGGATCTCAGTAAGCAGATTGATCCCAGTCTTCTTCTGCTAACTGGTGTGTCAGGGCTGTGTATCCTGTGCCCACCCACCGCTCCACACTGCCAACCACGGGCAACATCGACTTTGGTTGAACAGTTTTTGTTTCGGTGCAATCCAAGTTGCTTTTGTGATTACACAATGCCAGCACTAATCCTGTTTACTGCAGAAAGAATGAATCGATCGAACTTCTGTCATCATAACCATAAATGCCAGTGAAGAAGGTTAATGATACGGTCATGTAATAAATAACAAAGTACACCTTTGTATGGGACTGTATAAGAACAGGAAGAAGAACACAAGTCTTTTTTTCCCCTTTTTATTTTTTTTTATCATTTTACAACAGTTCACACTTTACTGGTTTCTTACAATCCTAAACACTTGGATACATACAGTGCCTTGGAAAAGTATTCAAACCCCTGGAAATTTTCCACAATTTGTCATGTTACAACCAAAAACATAAATGTATTTTATTGGGATTTTATGTGATAGACCCAGGGCCGGCCTTTGGGGTGTGCGGGCTGTACAGGGCGCCATGGGCAACAGGGGCGCCGTGCGGCCATCACAGCTTGCAGAATGTGAGTCGCAGTCAGTTACTCACATGATCATCACAGGAGTCCGACTCCTATGAGTCACAGCAGCAGGCGCTGCCAGGTCTCCCAGCGCGTTGCCAGGTCCCCCTGCCCTGGGACTGGGTGAAGAGCAAGGCATCGGTTGCGGCACCTGAAAAAAATGGCTGCTGCCGGCCCCGACAGGCACACTGCGCATGCGCCGCCGCTGCACGGGAAAGCCAGAAAACGCTTGGCTATTCTCGGGCAGCAGCGGCGTCTAAGCGCCGGGCGGCGCCATTTTTAAATCTAAAGCCGCACCGTCCACCGAAAGGTAAGTCAGTTTAGGTGACCAGGGGGTGAGGGGTGAAGATGGGGGGGGGGGGGGGCACCACAGGATTAGCTCGCACAGGGCGCCTGAACACCTAAGGCCGGCCCTGGATAGACCAACACAAAGTGGCACATAATTACGGCGCAGGCGCCCTTTATAGACAGTGTGACAACATAAGGGGGCGGGGTCACCAGGTGATATCCGCCCACTTATGTCGTCACCACCCGGAGCATGATGGGACTGTGACGTCATAAGAGGCCTATATAAATTGGTGCGCGCCGCGCACCCAGCATTACAGCGGGAGGAAGCGACGTGTCAACATCAAAGAAGAGGGAAGAAGACGACAGGAGAACGGGCCCCCCCCCCCCCTGGTAAAAGAGCAGCAAGAAGACAGCGGAGAAGCCCGGCAGAATGACACCAGAGAGGAGGTAGGAAGATGATAGAAGACCGGGCCCCCCCGCTGGTAAAAGAGCTGCAAGAAGACAGCGGAGAAGCCCGGCAGAAGGACACCGGAGAGGAGGTAGGAAGATGACAGAAGACCGGGCCCCCCCGGTGGTAAAAGAGCTGCAAGAAGACAGCGGAGAAGCCCGGCAGAAGGACACCGGAGAGGAGGTAGGAAGATGACAGAAGACCGGGCCCCCCCCCCCCGGTGGTAAAAGAGCTGCAAGAAGACAGCGGAGAAGCCCAGTAGAAGGAAGAAGGCACCTGAGAGCAGAAGAAGAGACCCCCGAAGTCGGAAGAAGACCCCCCGGAGCTGCCTAATAAATGACTTTTAAAACCTGTGTAGTTTTTTTATTTCCTCGAGGTGAATGGAGTAAACCCTATACTCATTCACCTAGGGTGGGGGCATGCGGGCTGGTACGGTTAAGGAGGGGGGGGCGCTCGCTCGTTCCCACCCCCTTTCCTGACCGACCGGGCTGCGTGCTCGGATAAGGGTCTGGTATGGATTTTGGGGGGGACCCCCATGCCGTTTTTTTGGCGTATGGGGGTTCCCCTTAAAATTCATAGCAGACCCAAGGGCCTGGCATGCACTTAGAGGGTGAACCCATGACGTTTTTTATTTAAAATTTGGCGTGGAGTTCCCCCTCAAGATTCATACCATACACAGTGCCTGTTATTGGCAGGGATCCAAGTCGGATCCTCGTTTAATATCGTGCCGCGGCTAAACGCAACCGCAGCTAATCGCACTGTACAAATGCAGCTGATCCCTGTGCCTGGAGTCTTGAATTTCAGCAAAAAATAAACATGCTTTTAACTGCGGCAGAACAGCCGCCCGTGTGAAAGGGGCCTAACTCTTGTGTGCAGCAGCAATGCGTTATAGAGTGTCGCAAACGTCCCACCGCAAAAGTGCGACTCATTCTACTGAAGCAATAAAGACGGATTCCTTGTCTATGCGCTGAGACCATCACAACCCAACAAGGCTGGTGTGACTGAGCTCAAGAGACCGCTGGATTCCCGCTGTTTCCTGTATTATATTGCGTCGCCATAATGTGGCTTGTTATCTTGTGTGGTTGAGCTCTTCTTATCTCCAGGGCATGTCATTGATAAGATTGATTTTCACTTATCACTTCACTTACCTTATCATGGCTTGTAGCATATGTCTGCAGTGGAAGTGTTTGTGGATGCAAAGTCACAGCCAGCAGTTGGCCCAGGACACACAGCGCCCCCTGCTGTGCATAGAAGATCATTGGTATTGACTTTAAAGCGTAACTCCACTTTTAAGAAAAAAAAAAAAAAAAACTCTGGGTGATCTATGTACATTGCAGGGGTTTGAACAAACTTTGTTGCATATTCCTGCCTTTTGTTAGTCTGAAGAAATCCCTGTGTGAGTTTCTCTGTGTCCATGTGGGAAAGTAAATCTAATAGGTGTATCTCAGCAAAAATGACATTTTTGCTGCAGGGGATGCCTGAAATCTGACTTGTATCTCAGTGCAGACTTCTGCAAAAATCGGTGAGCAAATCACTAATGAGACTGTCAAAAAACAAATTTCTTCATCAGTTTAAGCCAATATGTTCTTCTACATATTTTTGGTTTAAAAAAAAATCGCAATAAGCGTATATTGATATGGTTTGCGCAAAAATTATAGCGTCTACAAAATAGGGCATATATTTATGGCATTTTTTTTTTTTTACTAGCAATGGCGGTGATCAGCGATTTTTAGCAGGACTGCGACATTGCAGCAGACAGATCGGACACTTTTGACACTTTTTTGGGGCCCAGTGACATTTATACAGCGATCAGTGCTATAAATAGCCACTGATTACTGTATAGATGTCACTGGCAGGGAAGGGGTTAACACTAGGGGGGCAATCAAGGGGTTAAGTGTTCCCTAGGGAGGTGTTTCTAACTGTGGGGGGAGTGTATTGACAGGGAGTAGAGAGAGATCGCTGTTCCTGAACACTAGGAACAGAACGGGGATCTGTTTGTTTACATTGGGAGATGCCACCAGTCACCCCCCTTCCCCCACAGTTAGAACACAATACAGGTATACATATTAACCCCTCCCTCACCCCCTAGTGTTAACCCCTTGAATGCCAGTCACATTTATACAGTAATCAATGCATATTTATCGCATTAATCGCTGTATAAATGTGAATGGCGCCAAAAACGTGTCAAAAGTGTCCGATGTGTTCGCCGCAATGTCACGGTGACAGTAAAAAAATCGCAAATCGCCGCCAATACTAGTAAAAAAATGAATAAAATTAAAATGCCATAAATCTATCAGCTATTTTGTAAACGCTATAACTTTTGCGCAAACCAATCAATATATGATCATTGCGATTTTTTTTACCAAAAATATGTAGAAGAATACGTATCGGCCTAAACTGAGGAAAAAAAAAGTTTTTTTAAAAAAAATTGTGATATTTATTAAATAAAAAAGTAAAAAATAGTGTTTTTTTTTTAAAATTGTCACTCTTCTTTTGTTTATAGCGCAAAAAATAAAAACCGCAGAGGTGATCAAATACCACCAAAAGAAAGCTCTATTTGTGGGAACAAAATGATAAAAAAATTGTTTGGGTACAGTGTAGCACGACCGCGCAATTGTCATTCAAAGTGCGACAGTGCTGAAAGCTGAAAATTGGCTTGGGCAGGAAGGGGCGTAAGTGCCCGGTATGGAAGTGGTTAAAACCCATCTAATACTACATGTCCATCGAGGACTCCCCAGTCCACAAGGTGACAACGCTGAAGTCATTTCACTGCAGAACACACAGCGTTGTCACCCTGCTACAGGAAGTGGATAATGAACAGAACTTCTAGCAGCACCAAGAGGTCATCTACCGGTACTGCAGCTTCAGAGATATTAGTAGACATGTGCAATTCGTTTAGTTTCTAATTCGGTTTTTAACGGAAATTCGTTAATTCCGAATTTTCGTATTAACTAATTTTTTTATTTCTGAATTTTCGTACTTCCGAATTTTTTAATTTCCGCATTTTCGGATTTCCGAAATTTCGAATTTCCGAATTTTTAATTTCCTAATTTCCTATTTTTTTTTTAATTTTCAGATTTTCGAAATTTCGAATTTTTCAATTTTCGAAATTTCGAAATTTTCATTTTTTATTTTTCGAATTTTTCATTTTCGAATTTTCAAATTTCGAATATTCGAACCTTTTATTTTTCGAATGTTTCATTTTCGATTTTCGAACTTAATTAATATTAATGAATATTTTTCGAATTTACTAATTTCGAATATTCGAAATTTCAAATATTTGAAATTTCGAAAATGAAAAATTCGAAAATTCGAAGTCCAAATTTCCATAAATCCGAATTTTCGAAAATGAAAAATTCGAAAAATAGAAAATTCGAATATTCAAAATTTCGAAATTCGCAAGTTAAAAACCCGAAAATTTGAAAATTAAAAATGAGAAATTTCGAAAGTTGAAAAATTTGAAAATTAAAAATTCAACATTTTCTAATTTTTCATTTTCAAATTTTTCATTTTCGAATTTTCGGATCTTTAACTTTCTAAATTTCGAATATTCGAAATTTCGAAAATTCAAAAATGAAAAATTCGAAAATTAGAATATTCGAAATTGCGAAAATAAAAAATTTGAAAATGAAAATTTCGAAAATTAAAAATTCGTAAATTCGAAGAATATTCGAAAATTAAAAATTCATAAATTCGAAGAATATTCGAAAATTAGAATATTCGAAATTTCGAATATTCTAATTTTCGATTTTTTTATTTTCAAAATTTCGAATTTACGAATTTTCAATTTTCAATTTTCAAATAAAAAAATCGAAAATTCCGAATTTTCAAAATTCGAATATTCGAAAATTACAAATTCGAAAATTCTAAAAATAAAAAATTAGAAATTTCGAGAATTTAGAATTTCCGAAAATGTTTTTTTTTTTTCATTTTCGTTTCATTCGTTTTTTCCGTTTTTATTCGTTTTTTGCTTTTTCGGAAATCCGAAAATTCAGAATTTTTTGATTTTCCCGAATTTCTGAAAAGATGAAAAAAACCAATGAAACAAAAACGGAAAAAAATAATTTTTTGAATTTCCCAAAAAAAACAAAAAACGAAAATAACATAAACGAAAAAAAGGATTTTTTTGGCAGTGCACATGTCCAGATATTAGGATTTAAATAAATGAAACCACATTTCTAGTATGGCATTATCTGTCATCGTCGTGGATTTGCATTCTATTCCCGATGTATTTTTGTTTGCTGAAATAGTTGATGACAGAAGCATCTGAAAATAACTGAAAGGGAGCAGATTGTTGTGCCGTGTAGGAGAATCTGTTCCTTCAGGATTCCATTTCAGGGTCTGGGGCGCAGGTTTGCGTTGGCAGTTCTTTGCATCTCATTGGCATTTTGTTTTCTGGAAGATGAAATCTGATAGAGAATGGGGAGACTTCATAGGAATACAAGACGAGAAACGAGATGCTAATTATCTCTCCTCACCCCTTTACCTATCCGCACAAATCTGCATTTCTACATTTCATTTTCTAGGAGAAAGGAGAAAATAAAACAGGATAGTATTCTATATTTCTATAAAGCAGGGGTGTCCAAACTTTCTAAACAAAGGGCAGTTTAGACTTCAGATTGTGACCAATGGCGGTAGAAATACCCCAGCATTAGGAAACCTTAGCTAATCCTTTCTCTATTATGCTGTTTAACCACTTAAACCCCGGACCTTTATGCAGGTAAAGGACCTGGCCAGTTTTTGCGATTCGGCACTGCGTCGCTTTAACTGACAATTGCGCGGTTGTGCGATGTGACTCCCAAATAAAATTGGCGTCCTTTTTTTTCCCCACAAATAGAGCTTTCTTTTGGTGGTATTTGATCACCTCTACGCTTTTTATTTTTTGCGCTATAACCAAAAATAGATCGACAATTTTGAAAAAAAATCTATATTTTTTACTTTTTGCTATAATAAATATCCCCAAAAAAGATTTAAAAAAATTTTTTTTTTACCTCAGTTTAGGGCGATACGTATTCTTCTACCTATTTTTGGTAAAAAAAATCGCGATAAGCGTTTATCGATTGGTTTGCGCAAAATTTATAGCGTTTACAAAATAAGAGATAGTTTTATTGCATTTTTAGTAATATTTTTTTTTTACTACTAATGGCGGCAATCAGCGATTTTTTTCGTGACCGCGACATTATGGCGGACACATCGGACAATTTTGACACATTTTTGGGACCATTGTCATTTTCACAGCAAAAAATGCTATAAAAATGCATTGTTTACTGTGAAAATGACAATTGCAGTTTGGGAGTTAACCACTAGGGGGTGCTGAAGGGGTTAAGTGTGACCTCATATGTGTTTCTAACTGTAGCGGGGCGGGGCTGGACGTGTGACGTCATTGATCGTGTTTCCCTATAACAGGTAACACGCGATCAATGACAGCGCCACAGTGAAGAACGGGGAAGGTGTGTTTACACACAGCTCTCCTCGTTCTTCAGCTCCGGAGGACCGATCGCGGGACTCCATCGGTGATCGGGTCCCATGGTCACGGAGCTTCGGACCGGGTCGCGTGAAGGGGTCCTTAAAGCGGGGGTTCACCCTTAGAGGGCACTTTTCCCCCTTAGTTTCCTGCTCGTTTTTACTAGGGGAATCGGCTATTTATTTTAAAATATGTGCAGTACTTACCCGTTTACGAGATGTATCTTCTCCGTCGCTTCCGGGTATGGGCTTCGGGAATGGGCGTTCCTTCTTGATTGACAGTCTTCCGAGAGGCTTCCGACGGTCGCATCCATCGCGTCACGATTTTCCGAAAGAAGCCGAACGTCGGTGCGCAGGCGCAGTATAGAGCCGCACCGACGTTCGGCTTCTTTCGGCTACGAGTGACGCGATGGATGCGACCGTCGGAAGCCTCTCGGAAGAATGTCAATCAAGAAGGAACGCCCGCTCCCGAAGACCCATACCCGGAAGCGACGGAAGAAGATGCAGCTCGAAAACGGGTAAGTACGGATCATATTTTAATACAAATAGCCGATTCCCCTAGACAAAACGAGCAGGAATCTAGGGGAAGAAAATTTTTTTTTTTTAGAAATGGGTGAACTCCCGCTTTAAGTGGTTAACCACTTTAATACCTGTCACACTTTAGCCTCGTACACACGATCGGACAAATCCGAGGATTTTTGTCCGAAAGGCGTTGTCCGTGAACTTGTTCTGCATACACACGACAGAACATTTTCAGCCAACATTCACCAAACTACTATTATTATTATACCGGATTTATATAGCGCCAACCAGGGGCGTAACTAAAAATCACAGGCCCCCATAGCAAAATGTTGTATGGCCCCCCCACCATAGGCTTGGTGAGGCGATTAGAGAGCAGGAGGTCTTGAGAAGAACGAAGAGAACGATTAGGTTGGTATTTAGAGACTAGGTCAGTGATGTAGCTGGGGGCAGAGTTGTGGATGGCTTTGTGGGTAGTTTTTATTATTTTGAATTTTATTTGTTGGGTGAGCGGAAGCCAGTGGAGGGATTGACAAAGAGGAGAAGCAGAGACAGAGCGGTTGGTAAGGTGGATGAGCCTGGCAGCAGCATTCATGATGGACTGAAGGGGGGTTAGGGTATACACCAAACTACTACCGTGTTTCCCCGAAAATAAGACCTACCCCGAAAGTAAGCCCTACTGTCATTTTTGGAGAAGGCTGCAATATAAGCCCTCCCCCGAAAATAAGCTCTAGTTTGGAAGGGTTGTGTTATGTGGTCTAGACTGTGTATGTTTCTTTGGTGAATACCTTCGTTGCGGCGCTGCTCAGCTGATCCCCGCTGATCTCCTCCTCTTCTGTCAGCGCGTATCTCAGCCCCCCTCCCTCTGTAGTGCTCAGAGCAGGAAAAGACTATTCAGGCGGTACATGGAAGCGCCAATCGTCGCTCAGCTGATTCTCCGCTGCTCTCCTTCTGCCAGCTGTCAGCAGGGGATCTCTGGCCCCCTTCCCTCTGCAGTGCTCAGAGCATGGAAGACCGGTCAGGCGGGTCATGGAAGGACCAAGGAAGGCGCTGTAGGAAGGTACTGTGCACACTTTACATTGTATGGGGGCTGTAATACAGTGCATTTTATGATTTTACAGGCACTTTTAACTCCGTTCCAGGAGATGGGGAGAGAAGACAGCACATGACAAGCCCTACCCCGAAAATAAGCCCTACTGGGTCTTTTGTCGAAAAAATTAATATAAGACCGGGCTTATTTTCGGGGAAACACGGTACTAGTGCTCTTTGCCGCCACCCTTTGGGCAACTTCTGCTATGTTGTTTAGCATTGGTTCGGAGCATGTGCGTTTGTACTTTGCATTTTAGTCTGACGGATTTGTGTACACACGATCAGATAATCTGACGGAACACATTTGTTGTCGGACAATTTGAGAGCATGACCATCCAACATTTGTTGTCAGAAATTCCAACAAAAATTGTCCGATGGAGCATACAGGCGGTCAGATAATCCGACAAAACATGTCCATCGGACAATTGTTGTCGGAATATCCAAACATGTGTACGGGCCTTTAGTTTCTGTTATAAACTTTTGATTTCTCCTTTACAGATGGGCACTGATAAAGAGGCACTAATATGCAGCACTGATAGGCGACACTGATGAACACTGATAGGTGGCACTGATGGGAATTAATAGGTGTCACTGATAGGCGGCACTGATGGGCAATGATAGCTGTCACTGATGGGCACTGATAGGCATTACTGATGGGGCACTGATTGGCACTATTATGTGCACTGACTGGCGATCTTGATGGGGCACAGACTGGCAGCTATTGGGCACTGATTGGCAGCTGACTGGTACATCTGATGGGGGCTATGCTCATAATCAGATAGGTCACAGCTGATCACGTAGTAAGAAGCCTCCGTCAGAGGCTCCTTACTACGATCAGAGATGCAGTGTGTCAGAGTGACACGCCGCACTCACGATCGCGCCGGCATGTTATCCTGCTGGACGTCATATGACGCCCAGTCAGGATAACAGAACCGCTTCCCGGCCGTCAATATGCTATAGGCCGGGTGGGAAGTGGTCAAGCTGGTGCCATGACTGCTGCCCCAGGTTTCTTGTTCTAGGCTGGCTCCTTTCTCTATGGAGCCACCCTTGCATGCAGGGACTAGAGTTATGTTGTCCAACACTGTGTGCACCAATAGAAACATACAGCCCCATAGCCTATGATGACAAGGCACTCCACTGCTCTTCCCTATCTTCTCCAAGCTAACAGACTGACTCCAGACAGCACTGTCCACTGTTAACGCTTTCCTGTGAAGTCCTGAATTTTAGGGAAGCAGCACTGACAGAACAGGAGCTAGCAGCATTGAAAGTTGTAAGATTCAAGTGCTGGGGTAAGAATTTTACCAAATATATTACTGTGGGGTGGGGAATAGTTTGTTTATTGGGCTCAATGTGTTAAGCTAAAAACACTGACATTTTAATACTACCGTATTTTCCGGCGTATAAGATGACCTTATGGATGCAAAAAAATGCATCCAAAGTCAGGGGTCATCTTATACGCCGATGACAGTCTCTGTCTGCTGCGAGCGTCCATGATTTAAAAGCCACGCCTCCTCCTCAGACTGTTCCGTGATAGGCGGAAAACACATTTTCCCAGCAGCGCCTCTGTTCTGTGTTCCTCCTATCACGGATGCCTTCTCATCCTCGGACGAGAGGACGTCCGTGATAGGCGGAACACTGAACAGAGGCCCTGCTGGGAAAATTTGTGTTCCGCCTATCACGGAACAGTCTGAGAAGAAGGCGCAGCTTTTAAATCATGGACGCCCGCAGCGTGACGGAGACTTTCATCGGCCTGGAAGCCAGTATCTGCAAAAAGTGAGTGATAGCACAGTGGGGGGAAAGTGATGGCACAGTGGGGGCAAGTGATGGCACAGTGGGGGGATAGTGATGGCACAGTGGGGGAAAGTGATGGCACAGTGTGGGGAAAGTGATGGCACAGTGTGGGGAAAGTGATGGCACAGTGGGGGGAAAGTGATGGCACAGTGGGGGGAAAGTGATGGCACAGTGGGGGCAAAGTGATGGCACAGTGGGGGGAAAGTGATGGCACAGTGGGTGGCAAGTGATGGCACAGTGTGGGGAAAGTGATGGCACAGTGTGGGGAAAGTGATGGCACAGTGGGGGCAAGTGATGGCACAGTGGGGGCAAGTGATGGCACAGTGGGGGCATGTAATGTAATGGCACAGTGAGGCATGTAATGTAATGTAATGGCACAGTGAGATTTGAAAAAAGCCTGTTTCTGTCAGCGGTTGTTCCCGCTACCCCTCAGCTTCCAGACAGACTAGTAGGAAGGGGGTAGTCTTATATGGCGAGTATATCCCAAAACCAACATTTTTCCTGGAAAAATAGGGGGTCGTCTTATACGCCGGAAAATACGGTACCTTGAATGAAGGTATGTTAATGTGTAGCATAACATGTGTGTGTTAAAGCTGCACAACAGCATGAGCCCGGCCTCGGGGTAATTACAACACTTGCTTATCACAATATATATATATATAACATCAGTGCTATTTGTGAATATAATAATATTTGACATTTGTGCTGTGTATGTGTTTTAGGTGTACTAAGCCTTTCTGTTTATTGTCCTATAACAGGGATCAAAAGTCTGCAGATAACACAGGAAGATGTTATAGAGGGATGACTATGGATAGTTCTCCTTTCTGTTATGGAAACACGGGATATATGGACCCTCGTGCTCTCCATGAACAGGGCAAAGGTAAGTGAATAAAGTCCAGAGAGATAACATTGTAGTGTACAGCTCTGATTTGCAGTGCGGCATTCTGTGCTGAGCTGTGTGCCTTGTGGACCTCGACGTCCGTCTTAAATCCAGCAACAGACACACATATACCTCCAGATCTCCTGGCACTTGGGTGGCTGTGGTGAGTGGATTTGTAAATCTTTTTGAACACATACAAATGCCCTATGCCACATGTTTGCAATAGGGTGTGCACAGGAGTGACGGGGTGCTATATACTGTATATATACAGTTGTGCTCATAAGTTTACATACCCTGGCAGAATTTATGATTTCTTGTCCATTTTTCAGAGAATATGAATGATAACACAAAATCATTTCTTTCACTCATGGTTAGTGTTTGGCTGAAGCCATTTATTATCAATCAGCTGTGTTTACTCTTTTTTAAATCATAATGGCAACAGAAACTACCCAAATGGCCCTGATCAAAAGTTTACATACCCTGGTGATTTTGGCCTAATAACATGCACACAAGTTGACACAGAGGGGTTTGCATGGCTATTAAAGTAGGGTGACCAGAAATCCCCGGTTTCCGGGGACAGTCCCCGGATTGAAGACACTGTCCCCGGACCAAGTCTGTCCCCGGTTTTGGATTTGAACAGGGGCTCAGGCAATTTCAAAGACAGTCAGTGTAGAATGAAAAAAAAACAGAATTACACCCCCCCCCCCCCCGCTCTTGCGCTCCTACTTGCTTAGGGGGTGTATTTTTTCCATGATGATCATGTGCTGGTCGGAGCAGAGGGATTATTTGTTCAGTTTCGGGTGCATGTCCATTCAGCTCCGCTCACACGTTCTTCTGCCTTGGCTTAAGTTCCGGCCTGACGCCTGCCTGCTTATCTCCTTGCCTTCCATGGTGTATTGATTTTCCTCCGCTCCCCACTCGGTATGAGCCGGGGCCTGGAGAGCAAGACTTGACAGGCTGTGAGGCAGGCGGCGATGGCGATGGACAGAGTCGCTGATTTCCGCCATTACTACTAAGAAAAAAAAATAGGGTCAGATTCACGTAGAATCGCGGCGGCGTAACGTATCGTAGATACGTTACACCGCCGCAAGTTTTCATCGCAAGTGCCTGATTCTCAAAGCACTTGCAATGAAAACCTACGCCGGCGGCCTCCGGCGTAAGCCTGCGTAATTCAAAGGGGCATGTGCCATTTAAATTAGGCGCGCTCCCGCGCCAGACCTACTGCGCATGCTCCCTCTTGAATTTCCCGCCGTGCTTTGGGCGAAGTGACGTAATTTTTTCGAACGGCGACGTGCGTAGCGTACTTCCGTATTCCCGGACGTCTTACGCAAGAAGGAAACATTTTTAAATTTTGACGCGGGAACGACGGCCATACTTTATACAGCACATACGTGTGCTGTGTAAAGTTAGGGCACCTAAAACGACGACTAACTTTGCGACGGGAAACTAGACTAGCAGCGATGTAGCGAACGCTAAAAACCGTTGTGGATCGCCGTAACTACTAATTTGCATACCCGACGCTGGTTTACGACGCGAACTCCCCCCAGCGGCGGCCGCGGTATTGCATCCTAAGATCCGACAGTGTAAAACAATTACACCTGTCGGATCTAAGGGCTATCTATGCGTAACTGATTCTATGAATCAGTCGCATAGATACTCTGAGAGATACGACGGTGTATCTGAGATACGACGGTGTATCTGAGATACTCCGTCGTATCTCTGCTGTGAATCTGGCCCATACGTCCCCGGATTTAATTTTAAAAATCTGGTCACCTTATATTAAAGGTAACCATCCTCACCTGTGATCTGTTTTCTTGTAATTAGTGTGTGTATAAAAGGTCAATGAGTTTCTGGACTGACAGACCTATGCATCTTTCATCCAGTGCTGCACTGATGTTTCTGGATTCTGAGTCATGGGGAAAGCAAAATAATTGTCCAAGGATCTGCAGGAAAAGGTAGTTGAACTGTATAAAGCAGGAAAGGGATATAAAAAGATATCCAAGGAATTGAGAATGCCATTTAGCAGTGTTCAACCTCTAATCAAGAAGTGGAAAATGAGGGGTTCTGTTGAAACCAAACCATGGTCAGGTAGACCAACTAAAATTATAGCCACAACTGCCGGGAAAAATGTTTGGGATGCAAAGAAAAACCCACAAATAACTTCAGGTGAAATACAGGATTCTCTGAAAACATTTCAAGATGCACAATAAGGAGGCACTTGAAGAAAGATGGGCTGCATGGTCGAGTCGCCAGAAAAAAGACATTACTACACAAATTAGAAATCGAAAGAAACAACTGCGCTAGGAAACAAAGCTGATTAAATAAGTGTAGCCTAAAGCTCTTGTTGTAAAGCAGCAACTAACCTGCAAACATAACAGTGAACAAAATGGAAAAAACATATATAGTTGCGCTAAATCCTATTCCACCCTTAAGAGGTAGTAATATGGGCACTTCCGCTAAGAAGTATTACATTTTGCACATACAGGGCCAGATTCACAAATGAGATACGACGGCGTTTCTCCTGATACGCCGTCGTATCTCTGTTTCTATCTATGCGACCTCAGAATCAGTTACGCATAGATATCCCTAAGATCCGACAGGTGTAATTGTTTTACACTGTCGGATCTTAGGATGCAGTACCGCGGCCGCCGCTGGGGGGAGTTCGCGTCGTAAACCAGCGTCGGGTATGCAAACTAAGAGTTACGGCGGATCCACAACGGATTTTCGCGTTCGCTACGTCGCCGCTAGTCTAGTTTCCCGTCGCAAAGTTAGTCGTTTTTTTTGGTGCCCTAACTTTAGTCAGCAAGCGTATTGCTGTCTAAAGTATGGCCGTCGTTCCCGCGTCGAAATTTAAAAAGTTTAACATCGTTTGCGTAAGCCGTCCGGGAATACGGAAGTACGCTACGCGCGTCGCAGTTCAAAAAAATGACGTCACGGCGCGCAAAGCACGGCGGGAGTTAAGAAACGGAGCATGCGCAGTAGGTCCGGCGCGGGAGCATGCCTAATTTAAATGGCAAACGCCCATTTAAATTGGCCCGCCTTGCGCCGGAGGCCGCCGGCGTAGTTTTCATCGCAAGTGCTTGGTGAATCAGGCACTTGCGATGAAAAATTGCGGCGGTGTAACGTATCTAGGATACGTTACGCCGTCGCAATTCTACGTGAATCTGGCCCACAGTGTCAAAATAATATAAATAGTACAGTTTATCATGAATAACCGATGAAAAATTGGTGAATAAATAAATTCATAAATCACAAGTGTAAAAACAGAACATAAACGTAAATCACACAGTGAAAAAATGAATAAATATCAACTCTAAATGACCATATATGGTAAAAGTCCAAAGCAATAAAAAAAGTCCATAAGTGACTTCAGTGAAAGAAAACACCCATGTGATAATCCAAACAGCTGGGCTCTCTTGACAGAGTCTAGAGCCAAAAGTGAAATCCGCCACCGTGTGATAGGTAAACTGCTTACCAGAGCCAATGGTCCTGTGGACCTGAACCAGCGTGTATATAGTACCCAGCGAGCAAATGACAGCAACTGTATCCGCAGTATGGTAGACCATCAGGTAGACTCCACGGCTTTCATGCACGTTGGTATGGTATATCATGCAAGGAAACAAATGCCTCTCATAGTGTAAAACCAATGATGTTTATTTGATAAAATAGTAAACGGTAAAAAACTCACATTTACATCGAAAAAGACCAGCCTTAAGCCTGTTGCGCCGGCCGGACGCAAACGGGCAAACCCGTCTGTATGGAGATCGAGTAGATGAGGGTGATGACGTCAGCACGCCGCTCGTTCCGCCCTTTACGCGTTTCGTAATAGGTCTTGTCGTCTCAGGGCATCCCCTCATATAGGAAAAACAATTACAACCAAGCCTCGTTCCGGAGAGTGAGCGCACACGCGCTCTTTCCCGAGGCTGTCAAGCCTCGTTTGGGAGCACTGTCCGGACCAATCCCATCTCCTCTCCAGCTTCGAGCGTCACCAAACAAAGCCAGGAGAAAAACAAATCAGAACCAGACATGCAAACGCCCCTTCCCCGGAGGAGGTCCTTCTAACCCTGTATCAAAAAGCCGCATCATATAGCCGATGCAGCCAGGAGATGCCGGGGAGACAATATATAAACATAAGTGATAAAAATCAATGGCTAAAAAATTGGGTTAAAACAATTAATATGAATACGGATCGGCCCCCATTGCACATCTTATTGCAAATGCATTAGATAACAATCAGAGGAGGCACTCCCAAGTGTCAGACTCCACAAACCCCAACACACAAGGGTAAATAGAGTGACCTCTCATGGGAGAATAATCTGTATATGCCAAGGGTTTTTATCACATGGGTGTTTTCTTTCACTGAAGTCACTTATGGACTTTTTTTATTGCTTTGGACTTTTACCATATATGGTCATTTAGAGTTGATATTTATACATTTTTTTACTGTGTGATTTATGTTTATGTTCTGTTTTTATACTTGTGATTTATGAATTTATTTATTCACCAATTTTTCATTGGTTATTCATGATAAACTGTACAACTTATATTATTTTGACACTGGGGTCTAGATTCAGATAGCCCGGCGTAATTTTCTGCGGGCAAAACGTATCTCAGATACGGTACGCCGCCGTAACTTACGGCGCAAGTTCCATATTCATAAAGAACTTGCCCTAAGTTACGGCGGCGTAGCATATGTGGTCCGGCGTAAGCCAGCTTAATTCAAATGTGGATGATGTGGGTGTGTTTTATTAAAATGTAGTGTGACCCCACGTATTTGATGTTTTTTACGAACGGCGCATGCGCCGTTCGTGAAAGAAACCCAGTGCGCATGCTCGAAATTACGCTGCAAATCGTCAATGCTTTAGACGTGAACGTAACTTACGTACAGCCCTATTCGCGAACAACTTACGCAAACGACGTAAAATTTTCAAAATTCGACGCGGGAACGACGTCCATACTTAACATAGGATACGCCTCATATAGCAGGGGTAACTTTACGCCGGAAAAAGCCTAACGTAAACGACGTAAAAAAATGCGCCGGGCGTACGTACGTTTCTGAATCGGCGTATCTACCTAATTAGCATATTCCTCGCGTAAATCGACGGAAGCGCCACCTAGCGGCCAGCGTAAATATGCAACTAAGATACGACGGCATAAGAGACTTACGCCAGTCGGATCTTAGCCTAATTTCGGCGTATCTTGCTTTCTGAATACAGAAAGAAGATACACCGGCGCAGCTTTGAATTTACGCGGCGTATCAATAGATACGCCAACGTAAATTCTTTCTGAATCTAGATGTGATACTTCTTAGCGGAAGTGCACATATTACTACCTCTTAAGGGTGCAATAGAATTTAGCACAACTATATATGTTTTTTCCATTACTACACAAATGCCACAAAGTATCCCACTTACAATACGCCAAACAGCACAGAGACAAGCCTCAAACCTTCTGCCACAAAGTCATTTGGAGTGATGAGACCAAGATTGAGCTTTTTGGCCATAACTATAAGCACTACATTTGGAGGAGCCAACAAGGCCTATGATGAAAGGCACACCATTCCTACTGTGAAACACGGAGGTGGATCACTGATGTTTTGGAATGTGTGAGCTACAAAGACACAATAAATTTGGTCAAAATGAATGGCAAAATGAATGCAGTATGTTATCAAAAAATACTGGAGGAACATTTGCATTCATCGGCCAGGAAGCTGCGCATGGGACGTACTTGGACATTCCAACATGACAATCATCCAGAACACAAGGCCAAGTCCTCCTGTCATTGGCTACAGCAGAATAAAGTGAAGGTTCTGGAGTGGCCATCTCAGTCTCCTGACCTCAATATCATTGAGCCCCTCTGGGGAGATCTCAAAACGTGCCATTCATGCGAGACAGCCCAAGAATTTACAGGAACTGGAGGATTTTTTGCCAAGAGGAATGGAAAGCTTTACCATCTGAGAAGATAAAGAGCCTCATCCACAAATACCACAAAGGACTTCAAGCTGTCATTGATGTTAAAGGGGGCAATACATGGGTATTAAGAACTGGGGTATGTAAACTTTTGATCAGGGTCATTTGGGTAGTTTCTTTTTGTCATTCTGATTTAAAAAGAGTAAACACAGTTGATTGATAATAAATGGCTTCAGCCAAACACTAACCATGAGGGAAAGAAAAGTTTTTGTGTTATCATTCATATTCTCTGAAAAATGGCCAAGAAATCATAAATTCTGCCAGGGTATGTAAACTTCTGAGCACAACTGTAACTAAACGGTGATGCAGCCATGATATTTTACATTTTCAGCTGCAAACATGATCTTTATACTTCATATTTGCATAACATATAAATGCGACGCTTTACATTTTTATGCAGATGTGAGCACATGAAAAGTTTTATTTGCTGTGGCCTCGGGTCTGCACTACTTGTGCTTTGATTTTGCTTGCAGTGCGGATTTACAGTCAGTGAGCAGAAAAGAAGGCTGAGAGCGGATATGCTGCTGGGATTGTGGCTGTAGTGACAGCGTGCGGATGTACAGATCTTGGATTCCGCCGTCCAAGCCTGCAGTGAGCAAGCGGCGGCTCCGATTTATTATCCAGCAGGAAATTTCAGTGAGCGGCGGTGCAGAGAACACATTATTCCGTAGGAGAGACAACATCTGTACGTGCGTAACGAGGACTCTCTGCTGAGAGCGATCTGAGAGTAAGGGCCTCATTCACCTTGGTGGCTGATGGGGTGGTAAAAACAGGCAGCTGTGCTCCGTTTTTTTTTTTTGTCTGCCAACTGCCCACCTCAAGTGTAAACTACAGCTGGAGGGGGCTGTTCACTTGCGGCAAATTTAATGCAGGATGTCGAGTTGACTGGCCACTCAAGTCAAAGAAGCTGTGTAAATGAGCCCTTCACCTTTTTTATTATTATTAATAGCCCTGGAGGGGGAGGGGGGGTATTAAAATCCAGGCTCTGTTTAGACTCCTTCTCTTTCACTACTTTTTAGACAGAGAAAATGATTGAGGGCACAAAGCCCCAGTCCCTCCTGCAGGCTCCTCCACACATCTAGACCCATCTCGGGGCCTCTTCGGTACTCCAGTGGTTGGATGTCTCTGATGCCATCAAGTCCAGTGCAGGAACCTTAGCTATGAATTGGACATGAGGATGCCGTAGGACAGTCCACTGCTGGAGCCTCGATGGCACCATCTGCCAGGGGAGCCGAGGCTCAGGTAAGTAAAACTACTTTTACCATCCCATAGGCCAAATGAGCATTTAACCCTTGCAGTGGGGCTGTTATTTTTCCTAGAGTTGGGCTTTCACCTTTCCACTTCCTCTATTAATAAATAACTGAAAATGATAAGACAGAGTTATTTAAAGGCTAAGTTCACCTTTCATAACATGTTATACCCATATTTAGGGTGTAAGGCCGCAGTCACATGGACACACCGATCGGGTCCACCTGTCATTCTTTTAGGTGGACCCGATTGGACCATCCATTGCTCTCTATGGAGCATTCTCAATCTGATGAAACACCTGCCCGTAAGGCCTCGTACACACGGACGGACTGTCCGATGAAAACGGTCCGCCGGACCGTTTTCATCGGACATGTCCGCTGCCGGATTTTGGTCTGATGGTCGTACACACCATCAACCAAAATCCCCGCGGACATGATACGCGGTGACGTGGCCGCGACGATGACGCGGCGACGTGCGCGACCCTGGAAGGTCAATCACTTTGACGCATGCGAGGGCTTTCGGCCGAGCGGACATGTCCGGTAAGTCGTACAGACGACAGAACATGTCCGACGGACAGGCTTCCAGCGGACATGTTTCTTAGCATGCTAAGAAACATTTGTCCGCTGGATACCTGTCCGATCCGCCGGAAAATTATCCGGTCAGACGTACAGACGACCGAACATGTTCGCTGAAACTGGTCTGCGGAACAGTTTCAGCAGACATGTTCGGTCGTGTGTACGAGGCCTAAGAGGTACAAGCAGACTGCTTACACTGACAGTGTGCTAGAGCCCTGCATTGCACCAGTCATCTGCTGATCGAGGGTGCAATTTTTAAATGCCCATTTTTTTTACCTGCAGAAAGATGTGCATTTATACATTTTTTTCAAAGGTGAACTTCTCCTCTAAAGATTTATTGAAATGCAGGAAAATATGACAGGATCAGTGAAAAAATTTGACTTTGACACACGACTGGTTTTCCCGTTGGATAAAAAAACAATGGTTTTCCCCATGGAATTTCCGGCCAAGCTTGTCTTGCGTACACACGGTCAAATTCTGCCCGTCCAAAGCGCGGTGACATACAACACGTATGACGGCACTATAAAGGGGAAGTTCAATTCCAACGGCGCCACCCTTTGGACTACTTTTGCTGATCCTAGTGAGAGTAAGGCCCCATACACACGAGAGGATTTATCCGCAGATACGGTCCAGCGGACCGTTTCCACGGATAAATCCTCTCAAAGATTTCCGCTGATTTCGATGGGATGGAGTGTACACACCATCGCATTGAAATCCGCGCGGAAATCCTCTGCCGATGACGTGTCGCGCCGTCGCCGCGATTATGACGCGGCGACGGGCGCGACGCTGTCATATAAGGAATTCCACGCATGCGTCAAATCATTACGACGCGTGCGGGGAATCCCTTTGGACGAATGGATCCGGTAAGTCTGTACAGACGAGCGGATCCATCCGTTGGAATGGATTCCAGCAGATGGATATGTTGTGCAGCACAACAAATATCCGATCTGCTGGAATCCATCCCAGAGGAGATTTCTCCGCGGAAACAGATCCGCTGGCGTGTACACACCATAGGATCTATCTGCAGAAACCCATTTGCTGGGATTTATCTGCGGATGGATTCTATCGTGTGTACGGGGCCTAAAAGTTTGGTGAGAGACAATTCACGCTGTTCAGCCTCGTACTTTTCAGTCTGTTACAGCGTGACAAATGTGCTATCTCCATTACAAACGCTATTTTTACCTGAACGAGTGCTCCCATCTGATACTTTATTCTAAGCATGCGTGTGTTTTTTTTCCCTTTGGAAAAGCATACAGACGAACGGTTTCCCGCTAGGATTTTTTCCCGTCAGTTTTCCCGTCGGAAAAACTGCAATGAAGCATACACACGGTTGGAATTCCCGGCCAAAAGCTCTCATCGCAATTTTTCCAACGGGAAAACCGGTCGTGTGTATGAGGCATTAGAGTCCAATGAAAGGCAGTCCGGGCTTATCTCCACCAAGATGTTAAAGGGTTTGTAAAGGATTTTTTTTTTATCTTAATAGCTTCCTTTTCCCTTAATGCAGTGCTGTTTTCATGTCCTCATTGTTCGTTTTTGCTTTCAAGTTGCTGTAATTCTTCTCTGATCTCCACACTTCCTGGTTGTCTGTTTCCTGATCACCACAGTACTGGGAGCTTTCTCTCTGTGGTCACTAATCAAGGAGGTGTGATTACTGTGTGTCTAAAACCCCTCAACACCAATCGGTTTCATTTTCCAAACCATCACTGCCCTGTATTGGCTCTGTGGCTCTGTACATCACAGAATCAGGAAACAACATGCAAAAACGAAACTAGAAACTGCAGGTACATTATATGATTGATTTTTATCTATTTTTAATCATTTTTAAAAGGAATCAGTTAACTATTATGTCTCTATACCCTGTAAAAAAAAATCCTTTACAACTCCTTTAAGCTTCAAAACTTAGCTGCTCAAAAGTTAATGAAGCCGTAAATGACTGAGATTTACCTGACTTCTTAGCTCGGTGAATAAGGAAGGGAGGATATAGGCATCTGTCACATATGAAAGAATCTCCTACTTTTTGACTATTTGGAAACTTCTTCCTCCTTAGTGCTGGTGCATTTGTCTGTGTTAACCTGGCAATACATTATACACTTTTCTTCAATTTCCTATAGATTTACCTCTAACTATGTAGTGCAATGGCCTGCCTGATTGCATACAAATTGAAAGTTTTTAGGTCTGACCTCATATTATATGGTTTTGGTAAAACTAATGGAATTTTTTTTTTCAAGTGCTGACATTCTGGTGTTCTCTGTCAGCAGTTGTCCATTCGGCAATCCCATGAGTTTCATACTGGGAGCTGTCCTACTGGTCCATCTGTACCTTTAAACGCGCTGGTCCTTGCTGGTCCTTGCTTCCCAATTAACCATCATTCTTATTTCTATTGCACCACATTCTTTACCTGCTCTATAGCCACTCTTGCTATGCCTTGGATTTATATTAACAAGTTCTGACTACCCCCAGATCTATACAGTAGTATCCCCTGTTACCCCAAAAACACTTTTTAGAAAAGATATGCTGCCTTAACACATTTTCTGCAATATGTAGGTTAATGTTCTTTTGTGCACAACCCCCAAATGTACTTATTTCTTCTGAGAAATCCTCACTTCCTGTTCTTCTGTCTGTAACTACACACCGTAATGCAAGGCTTTCTCCCTGGTGTGGAGTGTTGTGCTCGCCCCCCCCCCCCCCGGACTACAGAAGAGTCAGGACGCCATCTATCTGCAACATAGAGAGCGTCCTGACTCTCCCGTACTCCAAGGGAGGGGGCGAGCACGACTTTCCACACCAGGGAGAAAGCCTTGCTTTACAGTGTGGAGTTACAGACAGGAGAACAGGAAGTGAGGATTTCTCAGAAGAAATAAGGACATTTAAAAGCAAAATGGAAGGATGAGGTAAGTGAAGGAGGACTGCACTAAAGTGAAGGAAGCTATTTAGGAAAAAAAATTGTACCTTTACAACCCTTTAATCTATGATCCATTTTTAAATTAGCAGCACACACTGCCAAAAATCAGGAATCGGCCAGCATGGATCCTGATCATGTCATCACTATAGGCTCTATTCACAAAGCTAACACTCCATGAAAATCATTATTTAAAAAAATATATAGTTTTTCTAGCTGAGTTCAGTAAGATTTGCAAATTGCATTGCATGTGGCTAAAATAAAGATCTTTATTCCTGTGTTAAATCTTTGTGAACTGTGCATTATGTCAGCTATGACATGGTGATCACATGGCTTTGTTTGTAAACAGCCATGACTGACTGATTGCTATATTTGCCTGGACACCTTAGCATTAATGATCAGTGTTCACAAAAGGTTTAAAGGAAATCTATTCTTAAAACTGCCCCCCCCCCCCCCATGCAGTGGGGCTGTGCTTGCACTGCGCAGGTTAAAGCGGAGTTCCACCCAAAAATGGAACTTCTGCTTTTCAGAATCCTCCCCCCCTCCGGTGTCACATTTGGCACCTTAAGGGGGGAGGGAGTAGCAGATACCTGTCTAATACAGGTATTTGCTCCCACTTCTGGGTATAGATTTCCACGGATATCTACGCCATGTCGGGCGTCTCCCCCCCCCCCCCCCCCCCCCCCGCTGTCCTCTGGAAGACACACAGGTCCCAGAATACAAGTAGGGACCCAGGAAGTGAAGTCGCAAGGCTTCACTTCCTGATTCCCTGGCCAAAGATTGCACCTGAGAGCCGAGGGACAGATTGGCTTTGGGTGCCGACATCGCGGGCGCCCTGGACAGGTAAGTGTCCATATTTTTAAAGTCAGCAGCTGCAGTATTTGTGGCTGCTGACTTTAAAAAGTCATGTATCTCCAAACTATGGCCCTCCAGCAGTTGTGGAACTATACGTCCCATGAGGCATTGTAAAACTCTGACATTCACAGACATGACTAGGCATGATGGGAACTGTAGTTCCTGAACAACTGGAGGGCCATAGTTTGGAGAGCGGAGATATACTTGCTTAACTTCTGATCCTCCCTGCACAAGTCCGGTCCCTGTGGCTCCTGCCCCCGCCCCAGTCTTGTGCGGTAGGCTGTTCCTGACGTCATCACACCCATAGATCTGCTCTGGATGTGCAGACGTCAGGAACAGGCCACTGCTGGATCATGGAGAGCTATTTGCCGCCGGAACGGAAGATCGGGTGAGTATACAGCTTTCTGGTCTCCCCTACAAAACGAGTAGTTAACCCAGGCAGAGCGGGCACAGCTCCACTGCATGGGGAAAAAGTGTTGCCCAGAGTTTAGCTTTAAAGAATGGTGGGTGCCATTGCTGGCCCTAGAAAGCGAGTTGCTTGGCTGTCTCTGGCTTCAATATTTGAAGACATTAACTTGAAACAAGCTTACAAATTAGCAAAGTCAGAACTAATCTGCATACTGTTAGGTGGATTCAGAAAGACTTAGGCTGGCGTATCAGTAGATACGCCAGCCTAAGTCTGAATTTGCGCCGGCGCTAATTTAATTGTATTCTGGTAACCAGATACGCTTAAATTAGGCTCAGATACGAGCGGCGTAAGTGTCTTACACCGTCGTATCCTAAAGTGTAATTTTTAGGCTGACCACTAGGTGGCGCTTCCATTGCGGTCGGCGTAGAATATGTAAATCACTAGATATGCCTATTCACAAACGTACGCCCGGCCGACGCAGTACGGATACGCCGTTTACGTAATACATTATCAGGCCTAAAGTTATTCCATCCAATAGCTGGAATAGTAATGTTAAGTATGGCCGCCGTTCCCGCGTCGAAATTCGAAAATTTTACGTTGTTTGCGGAAGTCGTCCGTGAATAGGGATTTACGTAATTTACGTCCACGTCGAAACCAATAGGACCGTGCGGCGTACTTTGCAGCAATGCACACTGGGATATGTACACTGACGGCGTGCGCCGTTCGTAAAATACGTCAATCACGTCAGGTCAACCCCCATTAACATAAAACACGCCCCCTTAGCCGAATTTGAATTAGGCGCCCTTACAACCGCCCGATTTACGCTACGCCGCCGTAACTTAGCAGGCAAGTACTTTGTGAGTCATGTACTTTCCTCGCTAACTTACGGCGGCGTAGTGTAAATGCCATACGCTACGCCGCCGCAACTATGCGCTCGCCATCCTGAATCCAGCTATGTGTCTGAATCCGTGACTCAAGTCTCAAAGTCCTTGAAACAGCATGTCGACCCGGGAATTATTATTTTTAAAAGCAGTGACAACTTTTGACATAGCTTCACCAGGTATCCTTCAATTGGAATAGTCATACCGATTTGATTGAAAATCAATAACAGAATTTTAAACATGTTGTGATATAACACATGTGTCATTTTACTTATTTCTAGGCCCCCTGGAGTCTCTTACTTTCATGGACTCAGAAAGTCATGGAAACCACTCCCCCCGAGTGGTTATAGTTGGTGCTGGCTTTGCAGGACTCGGTGCTGCCAGCACCTTGGTGAAGCATGGCATAAAAAACCTGGTTGTTCTAGAAGCTTTAGACCGCGCAGGCGGGAGAGTTTTGACCCATAAACCTTTCGGGACAGCAGCACTGGAACTAGGGGCCACGTGGATCCACGGTCAGAAGGAAAATCCACTTTATCAAATAGCCAAGGAGAATCGGTTGCTGGCAGATGATGGCTTCAACATGGTGACCTGCCAGCCAACATCGGTTACCCCTCAGGATTACTTTTTCACAGAAGAAGGAAAGCTGCTGCCATCACCCCAGGTTGAGAAAGTCACTTGTTTTTTTGGTGACCTGATGTCCAAGATTATGCAGCAGGACTATAAACCTGAATGTGAGTCGTGGTCGGTTGGGAAGTATCTAGATCATGAATATGCCTTATCAAGTGTTTCCAGAGCCGAGAGCTCAGATGGAGTTTATGAATGGTGTAAGAGAGCCGAATGTATTGATGAGGCTTGTAACTCCATGTATGAATTCTCTTTAAGCCAGCTTGGCTTCTACACTGCATTAGAAGGACCTTTTTTCAACTCTTTGAGCAGCAAAGGCTACCAAGCCTTGCTGGATCTTTTAATAGGCCAATTACCACCTAATAGCCTACGCTGCCATAAACCAGTTCGATGCATCCAATGGGAAGGATCTCCATCACCAGCTGCCAGAACAGCTAAGTATCCTGTCAAGGTTCTTTGTGAAGATGGTGAGGAGTTTCCAGCAGATCATGTGATTGTCACAGTGTCCCTCGGCTGCTTGAAGGAAAGGGCATCCACCTTTTTTGACCCATCTTTACCAAAAGGCAAACTGGAAGCCATTGAGCGTATGGGATTTGGCACAGTAGCCAAGATTTTCCTAGAGTTCTCTGAACCTTTTTGGCCAGAAGATTGTGCAGGAATACAGTTTGTTTGGAGGCAGGGTCCTGAAAGCTCCGAGGGATATTCCGAATCACTTCAAAAACATTCCTGGCGATCACAGTGGTACGAAAAGATTGTGGGGTTTGACCGTGTCCCTATGCACAGGAGCACACTGTGCGGCTGGATCACTGGACTGGCTGCGGAGCACATGGAGACCTTACCTGAAAAGGAGGTGGGGGATGTATGTACCAGGTGAGTAGACTCTACACCAGTGGTCTCAAAGCAGCAGCCTGCGGGTCAGATGCAGCCCTTTGCTTGCCTTTATCCAGCCCTTGGGGCACCATTCCTTCCACTGATACAAGACACTATTTCTCCCACTGACACCAACAATGAGGCACGATTCCTTCCACTGATACAAGACACTATGGGCCAGATTCAGGTAGATCAGCGGATCTTTAGATCCGCGTGATCTATCTGATTTAAGATACCCTGCCGCAAGTTTGAGAGGCAAGTGGGTAATACACAAAACACTTACCTCCAAACTTGCGGCGGCGTATCGCAAATCCCCTGGCGGAATTCAAATTCCGCGGCTAGGGGGAGTGTACTATTTAAATCAGGCGCGTCCCCGCGCCGCTTTAAATGAGCATGCGCAGTCCGTGAATTTTCCCAGCGTGCATTGCTCCCACTGACGCCACTAAGACGTCAGTGGTTTCGACGCTTACGTAAACGACGTCCATCTGTATTACAGAACGATTTACGCAAACGACGTAAAAAAATTCAAAATCGACGCGGGAACGACGGCTATACTTAACATTGGCTGCGCCTCATAGAAGCAGGGGTAAGTATACGACGGGAAAGCCGCTACGGAAATGTCGTAACAACACTGCGTTGGGTTCGCTTACGTTCGTGAATTCGCGTATCTCGCTGATTTACATATTATTCAACGTAAATCAGCAGGAACGCCCCCCGCGCCATTTTTAAATTACAAATAAGATCCGACGGTGTAACACAATTACACCTGTCGGATCTTAGCAATATCTATGCGTAACTGATTCTAGGAATCAGGCGCATAGATAAGACCAATGTAAGTCAGAGATACGATGGTGTATCAGGAGATACACCGTCGTATCTCTTTGTGAATCTGGCCCTATTTCTCCTACTGACACCAACAGTGATGCACTATTCCTTCCACTGACACCAACAGTGGCATAAAATTCCTCCTACTTCCATTGACTCCAACAATGGGATATCATTTCTCCTTTGACATCAATGAAGGGGTACTGATACCAGTAATGGGACATTGTTCCTCCCACAGTCACCAATGATGGGGTGCTATTCCTTCAAGTAACATCGGCGATGGGGTACTATTCCTCCACAGGTGCATTGTTGCTCCCACTAATGCTGGGGCGTTTTCGACTACCACTGGTCACAGTCCAGCCCCCCTAAAGTCCAAAGGACAATAAACTGGCTCTTGTTTATGAAGTTTGGAGACCCCTGCTCTACACCCTTCCAGTCCTCAGCCTCAACCTTTTATCTTAGTGTTATAAAATCCAATACAACCACATTAAGAAGGCTTCACACATTACTTCTGGTGGGATTGCTGGCCAATTACAGGAAATGAACAAGTTGTATTCAGGCTTGTTATACTTTAAAGCAGGGGTCTCCAAACTTTTCAAACAAAGGGCCAGTTTATTGTCCTTTAGACTTTAGGAGGGCCGGATTATGTCCAGCGAGGGCAGAAAATGTCCCGGGCCCAGCACCGGTGAGAATAAATATGGCCTCAGGGTTGGTGGTCAGTAGGAGGGCCCCTATCAGTAGGAGGAATAGTATCCCATCATTGATATCAGTAGAAGAAATAGTGCCCCCTTGTTGTTGTCAGTGGAAGGAATAGTGCCCCAAGGGCCGCATAAAGGCTAGCAAAGGGCCACATCTGGCCCTCGGGCCGCAGTTTGGAGACCCCTGCTTTAAAGTGTATGATTGGGATTGGATAGGCAAGCATTTTTTTTTATTATTGCAGTCTGTGTCCCTTCAACCTCTCTGTTTGTCCTGATGAGCCCTGTCACTAAGACAGAAAGTGACTTTTCATCACCGAATAAAAATTTCCTCTGATGTCCTGTTCTGTTTCTGGAACAGTAAGTAAAGCTAAATCTCAAAAATAGAGCACAGACTTACAGACTTTTAATACTCTACGCTACAGCACATGTCAAACCTCAGGCCTGTGGAGCAAATGCGGCCGCCAGGCAATTGCATGTGGCCCTTCGCACCCAGGACTTTTTTTTCAGCTGGAACCCTGCACACACACCCCTAAATCCTGCACTCTGTACAAATTGCACCCCTGAGCTCTGCAATCTGTACATTAACCAGTCCTGAACCCGTACATAACACACTTCTGGTATTTATTGCCCCTTTAGTATCCTCCCACTGTTGATGCAACTTGGCCACACCTATTCTATGCTGTTCAGCAGGGTTGGGGGGGCCTGGTTGAGTTCCTGCAAAAAGCCCCGGGATAGGGAGGAGGAGCCAGAAGCGTCTGCGAGGGACCAGAGAAGAGGAGATTCCATTGCACAGAGCAGGTAAGTATAGAGAGGTTTTTTATTTTTAAAAAAATCCTTAAAATTGCTTTAATGTCATTGGTTGAGGCTGAGGTGTGCTTTAAAGGATACGTTCACTTTTTAATAAAAAATAATAAATGCACATTTTTTTTTCAGGTAACAAAAATGTGCATTTATTTATTTATTTTTTGAGCCTTTAAAGCATTGCATGAGCGATCAGCAGACCACTGATGCCATGCAGGTCTCCTGCAGATCTGTCAGTGTCAATGAACTACCATGGTGCTCCACAAAGCCGTGGTAGTTCATTGAGAACTATAATGCCGCGTACAGACGGTCGTTTTTTGTGATGAAAAAAAACGTAGTTTTTGAAAACGTCATTTAAAATGACTGTGTGTGGGGGAAAATGTTGTTTTATGTCTTCTGAAAAACGACAAAAAAAAATTCGAACATGCTTGAATTTTTTGTGCCGTTTTTCAAAACGTCGTTTTTTGTGTCAATTAAAATGATAGTGTGTGGGCAAAACAACGTTTAAAACGACGTTTTTGAACCCGCGCATGCTCAGAAGCAAGTTATGAAGCTAGCTTCAATGGAAAACGTAACCGCGCTTTGCTAGAGCATTTTGAAAAAACGATGGTGTGTAGGCAACGTCGTTTTTGAAAATGAAGTTGTTTTTTTTCATCACAAAAAACGACCGTCTGTACGCGGCATAAGCCTGTCATCAAATAGCTGCCATGAAGCTATGATTATGACATTTCATGTTACATAATCTTATCCTACAATCCGCTAGGTTATCTATTTTCATTTATAAGCGTTACTTTCCTGTATGATTACGCCTTTTTCTATTCTACTATTGTACATGTTCTGTTAATGGAATATCTATTTCTATTACATTACTATACATGCTCTGTTAATGGAATTTTGTGTATAATTATAAAATTCAATAAAATATTTGAAACGGAGGACTATAAGCCAACATCTGCAAAAGGATATCGGGGCTTGTAGTGTGTGAACGAATGACACAGCCGTGTGGGGGCAGAGCCCCGCATGGCCGCGCTGATTTAAAAAAGTGACAGGGGGTGTATCAGGCAGCGGTGGCTACATTGGGAACATGTGGGGCAGATCCACATACATTTAGATAGGCGCAGCGTATCATAGATACGCTACACCGCTGTAACTTACTTTTGAATTCTTTGAATCCACAAAGAATTCACACCGTAAGTTACGGCGGCGTAGTCTATCTCTCGGCGGGAAGGGGGCATGATTTATTTAAATGAAGCGCGTCCCCGCGCTGAATGAACTGCGTATGCTCCGTTTAGAAATTTTCCGTCGAGCATTGCGCGAAATGACGTCGCAACGACGTCATTTTTTTTAACTTAGACGTGAATTGCGTCCATCCCTACTCGTGGACGACTTACGCAAAAAAAAATAATTCCAATTTCGATGCGTGAACGACGGCCATACTTAACATGGCAAGTCTATCTATACGCCGCAAAATAGCAGCTTTAACTATACGCCGGAAAAAGCCGACTAGAGACGACGTAAGAGAATGCGACGGCCGCACGTACGTTCGTGGATCGTCGGAAAAAGCTAATTAGCATACCCGAGGCGGAAAACGACGCGAACTCCACCCAGCGGACGTCTAAGTATTGCATCTACGATCCGAAGGCGTACGCCTGTCGGATCTAACCCAGATGCCGTCGTATCTTGGTTTGAGGATTCAAACTAAAGATACGACGCGGGAAATTTGAAAGTACGCCGGCGTATCAGTAGATACGCCGGCATACTCTCTCTCTGGATCTGGCCCTTGTGTTTTTAGGGTGGAATATGTAACATGTTCAAAAAGGTGAACTTATCCTTTAAATTCAGACACATCCCGCCAATCAGTAGCTCTACCTTAAAACTGATTCCCCTTTGACAGATTTGCCCCTGCCACCCAGATTGGCTTTGCATGGGTGCTGGAGACTGAAGGCACCCTAGAGCTCTGTTGGGTAAGGAATTGGCAGCTTTATGCATTAGATGTCATAGGACAGCGGGATGCTGGAAATTATCTTACATTTAGTGCAGACTTTAGTTCCGCTTTAATGCATTCTTGGGCAGCTCTGGCAGAGAACTGCCTGTCCTCTAGTATTGCGTGGGATGTATCGGAAATGCATCCAACATCCATTGCGTTCTATTTCGCCTGTCTCCGCGCCACTTAGCTGCAGAGCTATTATAAGCCGCAAGTTGTGTCACACGTCCATTGTTTCCTCCTGTTTGTGGCAATATTGTTTTTTTTTTAGCTGTTATCTTGGGAATGCTGATCTAGGGAATCACCAGCGATTGGACTATATATAGCCCCCATTATAGTATCTTCTCCCCCCCCACCCTCTCATTTAACTGCAGTAAGTGATTCACAAGAGTTTCCATTTTAGCACTAACTGAATCATTAATGCTCTCTTTGTATTCATGGAAACTGTTTCCCAGAAGTATTTAATGTCTGTGATCTGCTCTCTCTCTCTCTCTCTCTCTCTCTCTCTCTCCCCCCACTTTTCTCACTTTTAGGTTATTGAAGAAATTTACTGGCTGGCCAGTGCCAGAGCTGCAGGGGGTGCTGAGGTCCACCTGGCACAGTAATCCTTATGTCCGGGGCTCCTATACCAATGTGCCCATTGGAGTGGATGCCGTGAAGGAGCAGACAGCACTGGCAGAGCCGCTTCCATCCACCTACCACAAAAAGGGGCTGCGGGTAGGTATTGGCCAGGGTTATTTTCACCACTCCGCTTAGTGCTTTTACAATTTGAAATCTCTCCAAAGTCCCCTCTTAGACAGGAACAAGTGTCTGCATTAGAAGATTTCTACTCTATTCCAGTTCTGGGGCCAGATTCTCAAAGGACTTACGACGGCGTATCTCCACGTACGCCGTCGTAAGTCCGAATCTGTGCCGTCGTATCTGTGCGCCTGATTCATAGAATCAGATACGCCTCTCTGTTGTAAGTCTCCTACGCCGTTGTATCTTGGGGTGCATATTTACACTGGCCGCTAGGGGCGCTTCCATAGATTTATGCATCAAAGATGTAAATTAGCTAGATACGCCGATTCACGAACGTACTTGCGCCCGCTACGCCGTTTACGTAAGGCTTACGTCCGGTGTAAAGTTACCTCTGCTATATGAGGCACAGGTAATGCAAGGTTTGGACGTCGGAACAAGTGTATATTTTTACGTCGTTTACGTAAGTCGTACGTGAATGGGGCTGTGCGTAGGTTACGTTAACGTCACAGGCATTGAGCCGGCGTATCTTAAGGCGTAAATTCAACGTGATACTGAGCATGCGCGCGCATTCACCGTTCGTTAGGCGCGTCATTTACGCGGGGTCACGATACATTTGCATACAACACGCCCCCTACCATCCTACTTTGAATTAGGCGGGCTTACGCCGGCCCATTTACGCTACGCCGACGCAACTTACGGAGCAAGTGCTTTGTGAATACTGCACTTGCCTGTCTAAGTTGCGGAGGCGTGGCGTTAATAGGATACACTACGCCCGCACAAAGTTATGCCCTCCTACGTGAATCTGGCCCCTGGTGTCCGCTCTAAATTTGGGATTTCACCTTAGGTCCTGGCGACAGCAGTCAACAGGACAAATAAGCAATCAAGGGGTGAATATACCGCGCTAATATTATAAACCTGAAAAAAACTAAATATTCCAGTGAAAAAAGAGCAGCGACACTAATGCCTCGTACACACGACCATTTTTCTCAGCAGAAAAAAAAAACAAAGCTTTTCCCGACGTGATTACTCTCCAGCCTGACTTGCATACACACGTTCATGCAAATAAAAACGTCCGACCAAAGAGCAGTGTTGTACAACACGTACGACGGGACTATAAAGGGGAAGTTCCTTTCAAATGGCGCGACCCTTTGGGCTGCTTTTGGGCTGCATAGTTGATTCTGAGCATGCATGTTTTTTTTCCCCTCGGAAAAGCATACACACGACCGTTTTTCGCGACGAGAAAAAGAGGAACGGGAAACACAACGAGAAAAAAGAGAGGTGGTTTTAATTTTTTTTTCCGGGCAGTTTTTTCGTCAAGAAAACTGCTAGGGAGCATACACACAGCCGGTTTTCACGACCAATATAAAAAATGTCAGTTTCCTCGTTGTGAAAACCGGTCGTGTGTATAAGGAATTACATGCAATACATTCATGTAAAACAAGATAAATAAAAAGGACTAGTCGCGCTAATAAGAGGAGAGTTTAAATCCTAAAATACCATAAGTCCAATATAGTGTAATACATATATTGATTAAGGGAAGTGAACAAAGTGGTTATTAGGCATGTGCAATTTTTTAAGTTACGAATACGTTTTCCGTCAATTTTCGTTATTTTAGTTGATTCGTTAACATACGAATGAACGAATGGTTTAGCGCAATTGATAACGAATAACGATATTTTCAAAATAACGAATATGAAAAACAACGAAGATACGAAAGATGAAAGAAACGAAAACATAGAAACAACGAAAATACCGAACCCAAAAAAAATAATAATTACGAAAAACAAAATGAACGAAAATGCAAACTTAATAATATTCGAAGACCGAAAAGAAAACGAAATGCTGAACAAAGACTAAAAAACGAAAATCAAAACTAACGAAAAATAAATTACGAATCTTCGGAAAACTGAAATGAAAACAACAAAAATACAAAATAATGTAAATTACCTTTCGTTAGTACTGAAATATTTCTGGACATTGACCAATAGCCACTGAGCGCTGTCCCTTTCCTCTGAGGAGGTTTGTTCCTTCCCCCAATGAGCTTCTTTCTCATTACCTCCTGGCTCATTGTGTCTTTTTCTGTGTTAGACTGCAGTGCATCTAATTTCTAGATTTGTATTTGTAATATCTGACAGATTTGTATTTGTAATATCTGACATATTTTAGTTTTCTTCTACGTCAGACTTGATTCTAGACAGGGTGTGTGTGCTAACTAAGACAGTCAAGTCAATCACAGTAAAGTACGAATTACAAAATTACGACGAGTAGTGTGTCGAATAAACGTAAAATGTATTCTAACAGAATTACGAATGCAATAAAATCTACAAAAGTACGTTTTTACAATCAAAGGAAATTAGACATGAAAATACGAATGATCATAAAGCAACGAAAATATATTTCTTTACGAAAATACGAACGCGGCATGATGGAAAATATAATGTAAATACGAATAACAAAACAACGAAAATTAAATTAACGTAAAAACGAAGGAACGAATAAAATCATTTTAAAAATACGAACGCGGCAGAATACAAAATATAACGAAAATACGAATCTCGATTCAACGAAATATAAACTAACAGAAAAAAACGGAAACGGAAAAAAGAGTGTTACGAAAATACTAAAGAGTACGAATACGATAACTAACGTCTTACGAAATTACGACTCGTTACGAATCACGAACAGAAACGAAACAGAAATAAACGAAAATTTTTGCTGTGCACATGTCTAGTGGTTATTCAAATATAATCTCTAAAAAATACAGTGACATTTAGAGGCAGTGTCCATATATGATAATCGGTGAATCCAATTAAAAGATGATATTAGTTTAAGGAAGATGTTCTAAATTTCCACAACCACCAAAAGGGAACATGGGATGAACCTCTCCTTGGGGTATACACCGGGGGAGATAAAAACTCTTACCGGGTGGGGTGGGGCCCCCTGTTTGTAGCCATGTAACCACCCTGGAAAAGGAAGCGTATTGACAGGATCAGGATAGCGTTATAAGTTATAACACTTGTGCGCGCGAACGCATACTGTTGTATGCTACACAGCATTTGGTAAAACATATTGCAGCTTTTGCTTTTTTATTTTTTGCTTCTTTTTTCAAACTTCCATCTAATTTTGTGCGAAGCGGGGGGGGGGGGGGGGGTATTTAAGAAAGGCAAATCCACTTTGCACTACAAGTGCAAACTAGGGCCGGGATTTAGAAACAAATGCCTAACTTTAGGCGGGCGTAGAGTATGTCATATACGCTACACCGCCGTAACTTTGAGAGGCAAGTCCCGTATTCAGAAAGAACTTGCGCCCGAAGTTACGGCGGCGTAGCGTATATGGGCCGGCGTAAGCCCGCCTAATTCAAAATAGGCTGGTAGGGGGCGTGTTGTATGCAAATTAATTGTGACCCCACGTAATTGACGCTCCTAACGAACGGCGCATGTGCCGTCCGTGAAAGTATCCCAGTGCGCATGCTCCAAATTACGCCGCAAATAGTCAATGCTTTAGACGTGAACGTAACTTACGCACAGCCCTATTCGCGTACGACTTACGTAAACAACGCAAAATTTTACGCTGTCCCGACGTCCATACTTAACATTGGCTACGCCTCATATAGCAGGGGTAACTTTACGCCGGAAAAAGCCTTACGTAAACAACGTAAATCAATGCGCCAAACGCACGTACGTTTCTGAATCGGCGTATCTAGCTCATTTGCATATTCTACGCGACGGAAGCGCCCCTAGCGGCCAGCATAAATATGCACTCCAAGATGCGACGGCGTAGCAGACTTACGCCGCTCGTATCTAGGCAACAGTGAGGCGTATCTGATTCTATGAATCAGCCGCAGAGATGCGACGCCTCACACTCAGAGTTACGACGGCGTATCTGGAGATACGCCGACGTAACTCCTTTCTGAATCCGGGCCTAGGAGTGCAAAGTGCACTTGGAAGTGCAGTCGCTGTAGAGGGGTAGATCTGAAATGAGAGGAAGCTCTGCTGATTTTTTCATCCAATCATGTGCAAGCTAAAATGCTGTTTTTTATTTTCTTTGCATGTCCCTCTCGGATCTACAGCGAGAGGGACATGCAATTTCAAGTGCACTTTGCACTTGTAGTGCAAAATGGATTTGCCTTTCGTAATCAACCCCCCAGTGTGTTGCAATGCATTGATGCAATATGAAAAAAAAAATTCTCATCACACGCCAACGCAATGTTTTGGTGTGAGCTAGCCACATGAATAGCAATAATATTTTCTGTGTTTTTCACTTGCTTGTGTTAATCAATACAGATCAACGCAGCCTAATGCACTAGATGTGAATAAGCGTTAAAGGGTCACTAAAGGATTTTTTTTTTTTAGCTAAATAGCTTCCTTTACCTTACTGCAGTACTGGTTTCATGTCCTCATTGATCGTTTTTGCTTTGAAGTAGCTGTAATTCTGCTGTGATCTCCACACTTCCTGGTTGCCTGTTTCCTTATAACCATCGTACTGGGAGCTTTTCACTGTAGGTCTAAGCTGTCATTACTGTGGGCCATATTCTCATAGAAGTTACGATGGAGTATCTCAGGATACTCCATCGTAACTCCCTTTTTTGGCCCGTGTATCTATGCGACTGATTCTTAGAATCATTTTCGCATAGATACACTTAAGATCCGCCATCTGTAAGTCACTTACACTGGCGGATCTTAAATGTAATGACGCCGGCCGCCGCTAGATGGCATTTACGTGAAGGACTCATTTGCGTATGCAAATGATCCTTCTACGCCGATTCCCGAACGAGTTCGTAACCGTCGCTAACGTCGTTTGCGTAAGCGGAAACTTACTCCTGCTATATGAGGAGTAAGTTTCCGCAAGTCCCACGTAGGCCATGTTACGGATGGCGTCGGGTCCGCGTCGTGTTTTTTCGTCGGGTACGTTGTTTCCGTAAGTCGTTCTTGAATACGACTTTACGTCAATGACGCACACGTCGGCGTCATTGACGTTTTCCGCCGAGAACTGGAGCATGCGCACTGGGCTTTTTGAAGCCCGGCGCATGCGCAGTTCATTAGAATCGGGGGCGCGCTTAATTTGAATACAAGCCGCCCCCTTGGAGATACGTGTGGCTACGCCGGGGCATTTACACTCCGCCGTCCCAACAAGCAAGTGTTTGGGGAATACAACACTTGCTCCTGTAAGTTGGGACAGCGGACTGTAAGTGCCTTAAGCGCAGCCCGCGGATTTTTAGAGAGAATATGGGTCCTCGTGTCTAAAACTCCTCAGAACCAATCAGATTCATTTTAAAAACAAAACACTGCCCTGGATTTGTTTGTTTTTGTTCTGTGAGTCTTCCCGACTCACCTCTCACCCGGAACATCATGTATGTTCCTTTAAAACCGAAAGTGAAACTAGAGGCACATTATATGATTGAATTTAATCTATTTTTAATCATTTTTAAAAGGAATCAGTTAACTTTTATGTCTCTATACCCTGTAAACAGTCATTTCAGCAAAAAAAAAAAATTCTTTTAGTGACCCTTTAATATTGTCAGTGCAAATTGTGTGCAACTGGTAAAAAAAATAAAAAATCATTGTGTCAGACAGGTCCACCTCCTATTTTTAGTCTGGGCCAATGTTAAGCCTCGTACACACGACCGGTTTTCCTGCCAGGAAAACTACCAGGAGAGCTTTTGGCCAGGAAAATGCTTCCTTGCAGTTTTCCGACAGGCGGGAAATTAGACAACCTGCTCTCTATTTTCCCGCCCATTTTAAACCCGGCAGTTTTTCTATGGGGAAACACTGCGAGGGAGCATACACACGGACGGGATTCACGGCCAAAGCTTTCCCCGCAGCTTTCCCGACGGGAAACCCGGCTGTGTGTACATGGAGAAACTTTACCGAGCAGGTTCTCGGTTTTCCCGTCGGGATTCCCAGTGGACTTTATACCGGTCGTGTGTACAGGGCTTTAGGCTTTCACAAAGCTTGCGCCTGACTGCTCTTTTTGTATCCCTTCATGCAGCCTCTACAGGTACTCTTTGCAGGAGAAGCCACGCACCCAAACTTCTACACAACTACCCATGGTGCCTACATGACCGGGGTGCGGGAAGCCGATCGGCTTTTACAGCTGTATGAGTTCAAGGCCAACCCCCGTCTGTAATTCACCCTGCAACCAAGATATCTCCGAGAAGACCACACCGTGTTCCTCCAGATGTGCCTCAAAGGGAACCTGTGACTTCAACCTATTCTTTCATTGATTTGTATTAAAGATGCAATTTTAACCATTTATATTCTCAGTATATTCATTTCCTTTACAGGTTGCTAGTCAGGTCTGTCCACCCAGACTGGATATTTCTGGTTTTGGTGGGTGATGGAGAGTTAAAGGGGATGTGCCATGAAAAAAAATATTAGGACACTTACCTGTCCTGGAGTCCAGCGCCGTCCGCAGCAGAGGACGAGCGATCGCTCGTCACTCTGCTGCTCCCCCCGCCATCCTCAGTGAGGGAACCAGGAAGTGAAGCGCTCCGGCTTCACTACCCGGTTCCCTACGGCGCATGCGCGAGTTGCGCTGCGCCGCTGATTGGCTCCCGCTGTGCTCTGGGAGCCGAGTGTTCCCAGAGCACAACGGGGGGAGGACGGGAGGTGACGTCATGCCCGCAGTTTTCCCGAAACTGTGTGGCCGGAAGTGGGTGCAAATACCTGTCTTTAGACAATGTGCTAGATTAGTAAGGGTTAAGTCATATGAGGTGCATGCCACCTTGTGGACTTATCTATTTAATTTACAATTTATTTTTACTGAGTACCAGGATCTATTGCTATCCTTCCAGCACTCTGATGCTGGACTTCCTAGTCTCAGCTACAGAACCTCATGCAACCACTGTGCTTGCCCCTCCCCTCCCGCTGCCCAATCACAGAGCTGGTGTAAAGGTAAATTTACCCTTTAACCACTTGCCGACCGCCGCACGCAGATGTCGACACAGTGGCACGGGCAGGCACATTGGCGTACCTGTACGTTCCTTTTTTTTGCTGCACAGCTGGCGCCCGCCGCCGCGTGCCTTGTGAGCGTGCTCGCGGGTCCCGGGAACTCAGTGTTCCCAGGTGACCCGCGATTGCGGGCGGTAAAGGCAGAACAGGGGGATGCCTTTGTAAACAAGGCATTCACCTATTCTGCCTAGTGACACTGTCACTGATGGCTGTTCTTTGTGATCCGTCATCAGTGACGTGTCACGTGTAGCCACGCCCCCTAACAGTAAGAATCGTTCACAAGTGCTAACTTAACCCCTGCAGCGCCACCTAGTGGTTAACCCCTTCACTGCCAGTGTCATTTTTACAGTAATCAGTGCATTTTTTTAGCGCTGATCGCTGTAAAAATGACAATGGTCCCAAAAATGTGTCAAAAGTGTCCGATGTGTCCACCATAAAGTCGCAGTCACAATAAAAATCGCCGCCATTACTAGTAAAAAAAAAATATTAATAAAAATCCCATAAAACGACCCCCTATTTTGTAGACGATATAACTTTTGCGCGAACTGATCAATAAAGTTTTTTTTTTTTTTTACCAAAATATGTAGAAGAATACGTATCGGCCTAAACTGAGGAAAAAATAAAAAAAATTATATATTTTTGGGGGATATTTATTATAGCAAAAAGTAAAAAATATTGCTTTTTTTTTTTTAAATTGTCGCTTTATTTTTGTTTATTGCGCAAAAAAAAAAACGCAGAGGTGATCAAATACCACCAAAAGAAAGCTCTATTTGTGGCAAAAAAAGGATGTCAATTTTGTTTGGGAGCCACGTCGCACGACCGCGCAATTGTCAGTTAAAGCGACGCAGTACCGTATCGCAAAAAGTGGCCCGGTCTTTGACCAGCAAAATGGTCCGGCGGGGCTTAAGTGGTTAATTAAATTAGTTTTTGTTGGCATGATCCATCATATTTTTAATATCAATACCAAAAGTTCACGATTTCTGGCAAGGGGGTGCAAACTTTTGATCACAGCTGTATATAGAGAGACAATTGCTTTCTTCTAAAGATTTTGGACCAGATCCACTGAAGAATTACGCCGGCGTATCTATTGATACGCTGCGTAATTTCAAAGTTCCCGCGTCGTATCTTTGTTTTGTATCTACAAAACAAGATACAACCGCGTCTGGGCTTGATACGTCAGGCGTACGTCTTAGTACGCCGTCGGATCTTAGGTGCATTTTTCCGCTGGCTGCTAGGTGGCGTTTCCGTCGATTTCCGCGTCGAGTATGCAAATTAGCTAGATATGGCGATCCATGGCCGGCGCATTTTTTTACGTCGTTTGCGTTCGGCTTTTTCCGGGGTATAGTTACCCCTGCTATATGAGGCGTATCCTATGTTAAAGCGGGAGTTCACCCATTTGTAAAAAAAAAAATTTTCTCCCCTTAGCTTCCTGCTCGTTCGGTCTAGGGGAATCGGCTATTTGTATTAAAATATGTGCATTACTTACCCGTTTTCGAGCTCCATCTTCTTCCGTCGCTTCCGGGTATGGGTCTTCGGGAGCGGGCGTTCCTTCTTGATTGACAGCCTTCCGAGAGGCTTCCGACGGTCGCATCCATCGCGTCACTCGTAGCCGAAAGAAGCCGAACGTCGGTGCGGCTCTATACTGCGCCTGCGCACCGACGTTCGGCTTCTTTCGGAAAATCGTGACGCGATGGATGCGACCGTCGGAAGCCTCTCGGAAACCTGTTAATCAAGAATGAACGCCCATTCCCGAAGCCCATACCCGGAAGCGACGGAGAAGATGCATCTCGTAAACGGGTAAGTACTGCACATATTTTAAAATAAATAGCCGATTCCCCTAGTAAAAACGAGCATCCATCTAAGGGGAAAAAGTGCCCTCTAAGGGTGAACCCCCCCTTTAAGTATGGCCGTCGTTCCCGCGTCGAATTTTTAATTTTTTACATCGTTTGCGTAAGTCGTTCGCGAATAGGGATTTGCGTAGAATGACGTCACCGTCGTAAGCATTGGCTTGTTCCGGTTTAATTTCGAGAATGCGCACTGGGATACCCTTACGGCCGTTCAAAAAAAACGTAATTTACGTCGGGTCACGACGTATTTACATAAAACACGCCCCCATCACATCGATTTGAATTGCGCGCCCTTACGCCGCCAAAATTACACTACGCCGCCGTAACTTACGGCGCAACTTCTTTGAGGATAAGGAAAATACGCTGTAAGTTACGGCGGCGTAGTGTATCAGAGATATGCTACGCCGGCCGCAACAATGCGCCGCGCTACGAGGATCTGGCCCTTTGTGACTTTGTAGTTTCAAGCATCAGGCTTGAGTTCTGTGATCCATCGTTCTTCTTTTAGCCCCAGGTCCACATTTTATTGAGCAGGCTCTACCATAACTTCTTAACACTTCTCAAGAAATGTATTCCCACCGGAGACCAGTTCATGATGCTACAATAAGGACCTGCTGGGCATCCTGGCCTTTGTCCTTTGACCACCCCTCCCCTGAAGCTTCCTGTCACCACCTGGTAATAAAGGGTTGATTAAAAAGTGAAGAAGATATAAAGTTGACATGTCTCCTATATCTTCTCAAGAAAGAAATAAGGATCCCTGCCTCCATAGTGTCACTATAACCGGCTAATTTGCCATGAGCGTGTTCTTGTATACAATGCATTCCAATATCAGCAAATGTAATCGAGAATACTCGGAGACGCACAATGGAAGCAGCCGCAGCAGTACATGGAGGAGACAGATGGGGATGTTCACAGCAACAGCAAAGTTAATTTGTTTTCTGAATCAAGGTGGTAGCTGTGCGGTGGATCCATGGGAATACGCCTGTGGGTCAAAACGACAATTGTAACGGAGTATGGAGTATAAAAACAAATGAAGAATACACCACTGTCTTATATATGCAGAAGAAGATTCTGCAACGTTCATAAAGATGAATAGTTTGAGAAGGATAGGATATGTAGAGGTAAGGAAGACAATTATGGATTGCCATTAACCACTTAAGACCCGGACCAGAATGCAGGTAAAGGACCCGGCCAGTTTTTGCGATTCGGCACTGCGTCGCTTTAACTGACAATTGCGCGGTCGTGCGACGTGGCTCCCAAACAAAATTGACGTCCTTTTTTTCCCACAAATAGAGCTTTCTTTTGGTGGTATTTGATCACCTCTGCGGTTTTTATTTTTTGCGCTATAAACAAAAATAGAGCGACAATTTTGAAAAAAATGCAATATTTTTTCCTTTTTGCTATAATAAATATCCCCCAAAAATATATAAAAAAAAAATTCCCTCAGTTTAGGCCGATACGTATTCTTCTACCTATTTTTGGTACAAAAAATTGCAATAAGCGTTTAACGATTGGTTTGTGCAAAATGTATAGTGTTTACAAAATAGGGGATAGTTTTATTGCATTTTTATTAAAAAAAAATGTTTTACTACTAATGGCGGCGATCAGTGATTTTTTTCGTGACCGCGACATTATGGCGGACACTTCGGACAATTTTGGCACATTTTTGGGACAATTGTCATTTTCACAGCAAAAAATGCTATAAAAATGCATTGTTTACTGTGAAAATGAGAATTGCAGTTTGGGAGTTAAAGGGTCACTAAAGGAATTTTTTTTTTAGCTAAATAGCTTCCTTTACCTTACTGCAGTCCTGGTTTCATGTCCTCATTGTTCGTTTTTGCTCTGATGTTGCTGTAATTCTGCTCTGTTTTGGACACCTCCTGGTTGTCTGTTTCCTGATGAAAAAAGTCATGGGAGACTTTAGTTTTGTTTTCCTAGTCATGACTCTCTATGGCACTGTCCAGCACAGAGGCTTGAAATAACATGCAAAGACTAAACTAGTTTCACTTTCTTTTTTACATCTAGGAGGCACATTATATGATTGCTTTTTATCTATTTTTAATCGTTTTTAAAAGGAATCAGTTAACTATTATGTCTCTTTACCCTGTAAACAGTCATTTCAGCAAAAAAATGTTTTTCCTTTAGTGATCCTTTAACCACTAGGGGGCGCTGAAGGGTTAAATGTGACCTCATATGTGTTTCTAACTGTAGGGGGGCGGGGCTGGACATGTGACATCATTGATCGTGCTTCCCTATATCAGGCAACACACGATCAATGACAGCGCCACAGTGAAGAACGGGGAAGCTGTGTTTACACACAGCTCTCCCCGTTCTTCAGCTCCGGGGACCGATCGCGGGACTCCATCGGCGATCGGGTCCGCGGGTCCTGCTTTCGGACCGGGTCGCGGGCGCGCGCGACCCACGGCTGGGCACTTAAAGAGGATGTACCTGTACGTGCTTGTGCCCAGCCGTGCCATTCTGCCGATGTATATGTGCAGGAGGCGGTCCTTAAGTGGTTAAAGAGAAACTACACCATATGACCAAAATGTGGCCTTACCTATGGTCTTGTTGGACATCCCATTCCAAAGCCATGATAATATGGTGTTGGACACCTTTATAAAGGAGCACAATATGACAATACTTGAATAAAATTGGTTGCGTGGTCAGGTTGCCAGAAATAATCCTTTCTGCGGCAATGCTACAAAAAAAAGCCCAGTGAGGCATGTCAAGGTGGTATTGGGCGTACTGTAACCAGGCTTTTTGTGGCATTGGCGCAGTAAAGGCTTCTTTCTGCCAACTTGACCATGCAAATCATTTTTGTTCAAGTATCATCGTATTGTCCTCCTTAACCACTTGCCGACCAGCCGCCGCAGTTTTACTGGGGCAACATGACTCGGCTGGGCGAAAAGGCATTATGTTACGTCACTTCACCCTGTGGCCACTAGGGGCGCGCACGTGCTGCCGGAGGCATGCACCCGCTGCTCGCCCCCGGAGCCGATGCGAGAGCCCAGCGAACGCAATGCCCGACGGGCACCCGCAATCTTTCGGGACAGAGCGAGAAGCGGGAGCTGTGTGTGTAAACACACAGCTCCCAGTTCTCTTAGGCCCCTTTCAGACGTCCGCTCCGCCTGTCCGTTCATTACAAGTCCGTTAACGGACTTGTAATACATCCCTATGGGATCGCGTCCGTTAGCGGATGGAGCATCCGCTAGCGTCCGCGTCCGTCGGGATCCGGTTTTCGGACGGAAGAAAACCCTATTTTTCTTCCGTCCGGCGGAACGGAACTGATGCAGACGGACAGACGGTCCGTCTGCATCCGGTTCCCCATAGGGCAGAGCGGAGCTGAGACAGGGCGGTCCCTGCACTGTGTGCGGGGACCGCCCTATCCGCCGACAGCTGAGCGGGGATCCCCGCTGAGCCGACGGAGACACACGGAGCGGACCCAGAAACGGTCCGCTCCGTGTGAAAGAGCCCTCAGGGGAGAAAGGACTGATCGTCTATCATACAATGTATAAACAGCAATCTGTCATTTCCCCTAGTAAGTCCCATCCCCTCTTCAGTTAGAACACTTATTGGGAACACAGTTAACCCCTTGATCACCCCCTAGTGTTAACCCCTTTCCTGCCAGTGAAATTTTTACAGTAATCAGGTCTCTCCTTCTCTGATCCGCTCCTGTCAGTTGCCGGTGGAGAGAGCTGCCTCTGGACACAGACAAGAAGAGGAAGAGGAGCCAGAAAGGAGAGCACTCTGGCGCTTCAGCGCCCCCCACCTCTGTGGAGCCTGGGTGCGCTGCACCCCGTGCACCTGCCCAGGATCGGCCTTGGTTGGGACTTGTTATGGCCAAAATGACTTAATTTTGTGAACTGGGAATCTGCCACAGGTACATTATACATTATAAGACCCGGATCACCTGTCTTGCTCCACTCCAGCGGTACATGGAATAGTATGTATGTGCCCAGGATGGGAGGACGTTCCCTTATGTTCCTGAGCAGTTGTTTTTTTATAGCTGGAAGAAGAAAGGTCAAAAATATATAGTGGCATTTTTTATGGCCAGCTGTAGTCCGTAACATTTATGGACAGCTTGTAAATCAGCTGATATTTATAAACTGTCTGTAAATTGACAGATGGTTGGCAACTCTAGTACTAAGTATTACTTTCAGTGAATTCATGTGATATTGTATGTCTGTACACTCAACCTGGTGTGTCAGAGGGGTTGGGGTTCTTGAGAGGGTCAAGTCAAAGAACAGAGGAACCATCCTGTCTAGCGGCAGCTACAGGAGTAGCGCTACATACATATACTTAATATATTACAAATAAACCATTAAAGTGGATGTAAACCCAAAATGTTTTGTTTATTTTTATGTCACAATGTACAGTATAAGATTTCCTATCATCTGTGCCCAGTCTTGCCACACAGAGTTAATCCAGCTCTGAGCAATCCTCTTTTATGGTTCAGTGAAATAAAACGGACTTACAGAGAAAAACCTTAGTCCGTTCCACCCCCTTGCTGTGAGTGACAGGTTATTTACATATCTCATGCACTAGCCTGGAGACAGGCATTATTTTTTAATTCCCACCTCCACTCCTTTTCTGAAGTCATGTGGTTACTCTTCTGGATTTTGACTGGTTAGTGATCATAGCAGAATTTAGTGTAAGGAATACATAGGAGAAAATGCATGTTGACAAGGGGAGTGTAGAGGTGGGCGGGGAGTCTACTGACATCACGACTCCAACCACCGAGCTTCAGACAACAGATCCACCCACAGAATCTGGAGTTTTTCAGTTCTTATAACAGACAGAGGGGGAGACATTTGACAGGTAAGGATACATGCAGGAGGCATCTATATCCTTATAGATCAGCACTATGGCAGTAGTTTAGAAAGGATGAGAGTGGGTTTACATCCACTTTAACTTATTACAAAGGATTCCCTGAGCACTACAGGTTTTCCAAAGCATAGTAGGAAATTATGGGCCAGATTCACGAAGAATTGCGGCGGCGTAACGTATCATAGATATGTTACACCGCCGCAAGTTTTCATCGCAAGTGCCTGATTCACCAAGCACTTGCGATGAAAACTTACGCCGGTGGCCTCCGGCGCAAGGCGGGCCAATTTAAATGGGCGTGTGCCATTTAAATTAGGCGCGCTCCCGGGCCGGATCTACTGCGCATGCTCCGTTCCGTAATTCCCATCGTGCTTTGCGCGCCGTGACGTCATTTTTTCGAACGGCGACGCGCGTAGCGTAATTCCGTATTCCCGGACGGCTTACGCAAACTACGTTATTTTTTCAATTTCGACGCAGGAACGACGGCCATACTTTATACAGCAAATACGTGTGCTGTGTAAAGTTAAGGCACCCAAAACGACGACTAACTTTGCGACGGGAAACTAGACTTGCGGCGACGTAGCGAACGCGAAAATCCGTCGGGAATCGCCGTTACTCCTAATTTGCATACCCAACGCTGGTTTACGAGGCAAACTCCCCCCAGCGGCGGCCGCGGTATTGCATCCTAAGATCCGACAGTGTAAAACAATTACACCTGTCGGATCTTCTGGCTATCTATGCGTAACTGATTCTATGAATCAGTCGCATAGATAGAAACAGAGATACGCCGTCGTATCTCCACTGTGAATCTGGCCCTATTTTCTTAGGAAAAAAGGCTCCTAATGACACCTCGGGTGATGGAGACACTGCTCTGACACACTCACTTGACACTAGACATGTGCACAACTAGACATGTGCACAACAAAAAATTTCGTATTTTTTTGTTCCGTTTCGTCTCGTTCCGTAGGTTCGTAAAGATTCGTAATTTCGTAAGACGCAAGTTTTCCTATTCAGACCCTTTCGTATTTTCGTAACAGTTTTATTTTCGTTTATACTGAATGATTCGTAATTCTGTCTAATTTATTTTCGTTGATTCAAAATTCGTAATTTTGTTAGATAATAATTTTCGTTTAATGGATTCGTAATTTTGTACTTTCGTAAATACATCGCAACACGCGGCTAATCCATATTAAGATATACTTTCTCTTAAGCCCCGTACACACGGTCGGACTTTTTGCCAACAAATGTCAAAATGAGCGTTTTCCAAAAAATCCGACCGTGTGTACGCTCTATCAGACAAACTTTTTTGGTTTTAAAAGTCCGGCCAACTCCCTTCAGACAAAAATCCACGGAAAAGTTTGTTTGAAGTCCGATGGTGTGTACGAGGCTTTACACTGTACAATGTGACTCGGCACAAAAGAGATAAGCTGATTGGCTAAGATTTGAAGTGATCACTCACTAACTACACTGCCCAGTGCCCATTCAAAAGAACGATACAAGTACACAAATTTACAAACAGACAAAGAAACGGGTTTACAAAACACACAATGAAAATACGAACATACGAATGAAAATACGAACAGACAAAGGGCCAGATTCTCGTAGATCAGCGTATCTACGAGCGGGGCGTAGCGTATGCCATTAACACTACGCCGCCGCAACTTACTGGAGCAAGTGCCGCATTCTCCAAGCACTTGCTCCGTAATTTGCGGTGGCGTAGTCTAAATGGCCCGGCATATCCCCGTGTAAATCAAAGGGGGCGGCTTGTATTTAAATTAAGCGCCCCCCGTGCCGAACGAACTGCGCATGCGCCGGCCTTAAACGTAGACCACTGCGCATGCTCCGTAGTACGCCGCAAATACATTGGTTGCGACGTGAACGTAATTAACGCACAGCCCTTTTCGCGATGAGTTACGTAAACAACGTAAACGACGGAAAAACCCGACGCTGTCCCGACGGTCATACTTAACATGGCATACGGCGGACCGACGTAAGGTTACCCCTCATATAGCAGGGGTAACCTTACGCTTACGGAAACAACGTAAACAACGACAAGGCAGCGCAAAATCGTTCGGGAATCGGCGTATTCGGCTCATTTGCATATGCAACGCTGAAATCGACGTAAAAGCCACCTAGCGGCCAGCGTAGTATTGCATTTAGGATCCGACGGTGTAAGTGACTTACACCAGTCGGATCCTAGCCTAATTCTGGCGTATCTTGTTTTGAGAATACAAAACAATGATACGCTGGCGGGATTTTCGAATTACGCCGGTGTATCTGTAGATACACCGGCGTAATTCTTTTGAGAATCTGGCCCAAAGGATTTAAAATCCGGAATGCAAATCGTTCGTTATAGATGTCATTTTCGTTCTTTTGCTTTTTCAGTGTTTCGTATTTTAGTAAGATTGTCCAATCATACGTTCGTATTTTCGCTTGTTCGTTATTTTGCTTATTCGTAATTCCGTAATTTTCATATTTTGGTTCTTTCAGCTTTTCGAGTGTTCGAATTGATCCGAATGTACGAATACTAACAAATTCGTACGAAAATCCATTCGTTACGAACGGGAACGCCCATGTCTAGTGTGTACAATTTAGCTTGCGAAAAAGAAACAGAAGGATAAAAAGAGATAAAGGAAAATGTGAAAACATAAGCCCATGGTTCCACTTGACAGGTCAAAAATAAAATAAAAAATATAATTGTGCGATGTTTCATATTTACAGGACCACAAAAAAATACATTTTATTTTTTTAGTCCTAACCATATTAACCGCTTCCCGATCGCCGCATGTACATATACGCCGGCAGAATGGCACGTACAGGCACATTGGCGTACCTGTACGTCCCTGCCTTTCCGCGGGTCTGGGGCGGTCGGATTCCCTCGGGGAGCGATCCGGGACGACGGCGCGGCTATTCGTTTATAGCCGATCCGTTGCGATCGCTCCCCGGAGCTGAAGAACGGGGAGAGCTGTATGTAAACTCGGCTTCCCCGTGCTTCACTGTGGCGGCGTATCGATCGAGTGATCCCTTTTATAGGGAGACTCGATCGATGACGTCAGTCCTACAGCCACACCCCCCTACAGTTGTAAACACACACTAGGTGAACACTAAATCCTACAGCGCCCCCTGTTGGTTATCTCCCAAACTGCAACTGTCATTTTTACAATAAACAATGCAATTAAAATGCATTTTTTGCTGTGAAAATTACAATTGTCACAAAAATGTGTCAAAATTGTCCGAAGTGTCCGCCATAATGTCGCAGTCACGAAAAAAAAACGCTGATCGCCGCCATTAGTAGTAAAAAAAAATAAATAAATAAAAATGCAATAAAACTATCCCCTATTTTGTAAACGCTATAAATTTTGCACAAAGCAACCGATAAACGATTATTGCGATTTTTTTTACCAAAAATAGGTAGAAGAATACGTATCGGCCTAAACTGAGGATTTTTTTTTCATATATATATGTTTTTGGGGGATATTTATTATAGCAAAAAGTAAAAAATATTGAATTTTTTTCAAAATTGTCGCTCTATTTTTGTTTATAGCGGAAAAAATAAAAACCGCAGAGGTGATCAAATACCACCAAAAGAAAGCTCTATTTGTGGGAAAAAAAGGATGCAAATTTTGTTTGGGAGCCACGTCGCACGACCGCGCAATTGTCTGTTAAAGCGACGCAGTGCCGAATTGTAAAAACCCCTTGGGTCATTTAGCAGCATATTGGTCCGGTCCTTAAGTGGTTAAACAAAGACAGAAATTGTGTACAAAACCAGCGCATTCACTTTAATCTCCATGTAAACATCTGGGGTAGGCAATTGTCTAAATCCAAACGCAGGGGGGAGACGATCCGTGAAAAAAAGGTTTCCATAAACAGAATGCTGTTGCTATAGTTGCACGGCAAAGAAAAACAATTTTTTGGAAAAATCAGAACCGGCTGCATACTTAATTGGAAACGTCATTATAATAGTATTACATTCAATTCAATTTAATTATATTTCCGTTTACAATGTTATTATACAGTTTAAACATAAAACAAAAAAGCCTATTTGCAAAAAGCATAATCATTTTAAGTACCGTATTTATCGGCGTATACCGCGCACCTTCTTGCCCTGAAAATCAGGGCAAAATCGTGGGTGCGCGATATACGCCGATACCCGCTTTCCTGCGCCGAGTTTGAATACTGCGCCGGCATATACCAAGCGCAGTACACTCGTGTATAGTCGGGCAGTCTCGGCTCCTCTCGCGCTGACGTCCTGGACGTACAGGACGTGAGCGCGAGAGTAGCCGAGCCTGCCCGACTATACACGAGTGTACTGCGCTCGTTATATGCCGGCGCAGTATTCAAACTCGGCGCGGGAAAGCAGGAAACAAACGGAGAGGACGCCGCAGAAGGACGCCGGACCCGACGAAGAGGACACCTGAAGCTGCAGACGGACGCCGGAACCGACAAGGCCGCCGATGGACGCCGCGCAAGACACCAAAACTGTAAGTACAAAAATCTTTTTTCCACAGGAATTTCGGGGCAACTTTAGGGGTGCGCGCTATACGCGGGAGCGCGATATACCCCAATAAATACGGTAGTTTTTTTTTTAGAATTCAAAATAATAATCAGATGTAGGCTTCAGACAAATACATTTCATTCTTGCATAGGCAGGTTTGAAGTTTAGGTGATTCCCTCTATTGGCTGACCTAACCCTATTCCGCGGCCCCCCACTGACCTTTTAAGGGGGTCTGAATGATGGGAGGCAGAGGTGGAGTTCCCGATTATGTGACCGCTGTTATTGGCTATCACAGAGGTCACATGACCCCCCCCCATACATGTTAATAAATGATGACTGGGAGTTGGTGACAACTTGGTCAGTGTCCTTGGAGTGCGCTCTCATCACAGAACAGCGATGCATCACGGACGCATATATGAGCCACGTGGGTGTTATTGCCTACCAACCATGCGAAGATGAAATGTAGTACACTGTGGGCCAGATTCAGGTACAATTGCGGCGGCGCAACGTAACCCGTTTACGTTACACCGCCGCAAGTTTTCAGTGTTAGTGCCTGATCCACATAGCACTTACCTGTAACCTTGCGGCGGTATATCGTAAACACGTCCGGCGCAAGCCCGCCCAATTCAAATGGGGCGTGTAGCATTTAAATTAGGCGCGCTCCCGCGCCGGACGTTCTGCGCATGCTCCGTTCGCAATTTTCCCGACGTGCTTTGCGCGAGATTACGGCCGCATGACGAGTTTGTGAATCGCAACGTGCGTAACGTACTTACGCCGGAAAAAAAAAATCAAAATCGACGCGGGAACGACAGCCACACTTTAACATGGCTGGTGTAAAGTTAAGCAATGAAAAAGATTGCTTAACTTTGCGATGGGAAACTAAGACTTGCGCCGATGTAACGAACGCGAAAACCATCGTGGATCGCCGTAACTGCTAATTTGCATACCCGACGCTGGAAAACGACGCAAACTCCACCCAGCGGCGGCCGAGGTACTGCATCCTAAGTTTCGACGGTGTAAGACAATTACACCTGTCGGATCTAGGGGCTATCTATGCGTAACTGATTCTATGAATCAGTCGCATAGATACTCTGAGAGATACGACGGCGTTTCAGAGAAACGCCGTTGTATCTCTTCTGTGAATCTGGCCCTAAATTACTAAAAAGTATTGGGACGCCTGCCTTTACACGCACATGAACTTTAATGGCTTCCCAGTCTTAGTCTGTAGGGTTCAATATTGAGTTGGCCAACCCTTTGCAGCTATAACACCTTCACCTCCTCTGGGAAGGTTTAGGAGTGTGTCTATGGGAATGTTTGACCATTCTTCCAGAAGCACATTTGTGGGGTCAGACATGGATGTTGAACGAGAAGACCTGGCTTACAGTCTTTGCTCAAATTCACCCCAAAGGTGTTCTATGGGGTTGAGTTCAGGACTCGCTCAGCCATGTCTTTATGGACCTTGCTTTGTGCTCTGGTGGGCAGTCATGTTGGAACAGGAAGGAAACATTCCCAAACTGTTCCCACAAAGTTGGGAGCACGAAATTGTCCAAAATGTCTTGGAATGCTGACACCTTAAAGCGGGGTTTCCACTATATTTTGCATTTTTTAAAAGTATTTCCGTTCATTGATCGTTTTAGCTGTATACATAGGGCCAGATCCATAAAGCGCGGCGCTTCTTTACAGCCGGCGTAGTGTATCTCAGATACACTACGCCACCGTAACTTACAGCGTATTTCCCGTATTCTCAAAGAATTTACGCCGTAAGTTACGGCGGCGTAGTGTAACTGTGTCGGCGTAAGGGCGCGCAATTCAAATGGATGAGATGGGGGCGTGTTTTATGCTAATACGTCTTGACCCGATGTAAATGACATTTTTTCTGAACGGCGCATGCGCCGTCCGTGGGGGTATCCAAGTGCGCATGCTCGAAATTAACCTGCAACAAGCCAATGCTTACGACGTGAACGTCATTCTACGCAAAGCCCTATTCGCGAACGACTTACGCAAACGACGTATCATTTTCAAAATTCGACGCGGGAACGACGTCCATACTTAACATAGGATACGCCTCATATAGCAGGGGTAACTATACGCCGAAAAAAGCCTTACGGAAAGGACGTAAAAAAATGCGCCTGCTGGACGTACGTTCGTGGATCGCCGTATCTAGCTAATTTGCATACTCGACGCGGAAATCGACGGAAACGCCACCTAGCGGCCAGCGTAAATATGCACCTTGGATCCGACGGCGTACTAAGACGTACGCCAGTTGGATCTAGCCCAGCTTCAGGCGTACCTTGTTTTGTGGATACAAAACAAAGATACGCCGGAGCAAACTAGAAGTTACGTGGCATATCAATAGATACGCCAGCGTAACTTCTTTGTGGATCTGGCCCATAGTGTCACTTACTATGTCTAAATGCACCGTCGTTCCGCAGACTTCTTAGCAAAGAACACTTTATATTCCGTTGTTCTGATGGATGTCATTTTGCTTGTGGGCATTGTGAAGCCCAAAAGCAATTACTTCCTGGATTTCTCTATAGACGAATAGGAAAGCGCCACCCGTCTCGCCCCAATCTGCTCAAGGCAGCATCAGCGCCGTCAACCACTTGGGTTGCACAGGGGAGGCGCACGGCATCATGTGACTTAATTTCCCAGGAGCATTAGCGACGAGAGGAGCCGAGGGAGCTGACGTCAGGATCCTCGGTGAATAGGAAGGCAGATTTTGTGGGACCTATGCGGTCCCACAAAATCTGCCTTCCTATTATAACAGGCATTTCGAGGTGAGTAAAAATGTTTTTTTTTTTTTTTTAAGGTCTAAGGTACAATATAAGCAAAGTTATATTTTTGATGGAACCTCCGCTTTAACCTCCCTGGCGGTATGATTCTTTCAGAAAAAACATGCTGAAAGCGGTACCATTATTTGCAAGGAAATTTGGCGTTTTATATTGTAGGTCTGTAATTTTTAGAAATAACTCACTTAAATCTGACCAAACCAGAGTTTAATAGGCATCCCGGGTATGACATTTTTTTAAAAACAAAATTATAAATTATAATATAATAAATAATTATAAATAATTATAACAAATAATAATATAATTATAATAAAAATTATTCAATAATGTAATCAAATCAAAATCACTGAAATTTGCTCAGTTGCAGAATTGTTGCTGTCATTATTTTATTTTTTTTATGACGAATTTCCCCACAAATCGCTATCGCACAATTCTGCAAGTGATTATAATTTATTATCGCTGTTTTCTAGCTGCTCTAAAACCATTTTTGACATAAAGGGACACTTTGGTTGCTATGGACAATCTCCAGTTTTCAGGCAGAAAGAACAGTTTTTATTATATAAAATGACACGCAGGACACTGGGCAGACCACTAGGGACAAGGGGGGTGTGTTTTTTTTACATACAGTACTGTAATCTATAAGATTACAGTATACTGTATGTAAAGTGTTTGTTTACTTTTTTGAATTTGGCGCCGTTCTCCGTCCCCGTGCGTCGTAACGTCGCAGGGAACGGAGATCGGCGGCACAGGAGGACGCTGTGTGAATCGAGCGAGGTCCCGCTCGCTCACACAGCGCGGTGGCATCGCTGGATTCAGGGACAAGGTAAGTAAACACTCCCTGTGGATCTAGCGAGGCGAGCCCGAGTCTGACTCGGGGTTACCGCTCGCAGCAGGAAAATCTAACCCCGAGTCAGACTCTGGAATACCGCCAGGCAGGTTAAGAGTTCCCTTCACTGGAACTAAGGGGCCAAGCCCAACCCCTGAAAAAAAAACCCTACACCATAATCCCCCCTCCACCAAATGATTTGGACCAGTAAACTACCAAAAAAATCGCAAAATAAATTCTGCTGCTCCTGACATTTACAGCGATACCACGCGTGTGTTAGTACTCATTGGGGGTTATTTACAAAAGGCAACTCCACTTTGCACTACAAGTGCAAACTACAAGTGCAAAGTACCCTTAAAATTGCACTGAAAGCGCACTTGGAAGTGAAGTCACTGTAAATCTGATGGGAAGATCTGAAATGAGGGGAAGCTCTGCTGATTTTATAATCCAATCATGTGCAAGCTAAAATGCTGTTTTTTTTATTGTCCTTGCATGTCCCCCTCGGATCTACAGCGACTGCACTTCCAATCGCACATTCAAGTGCACTTTGCACTTGTAGGCCCGGATTCAGATAGAATGGCGTAACTATATGCGGGTGTAGCGTATCTCATATACGCTACGCCGCCGCCGTAAATTACGCCGGCTCAATGCTTAGTCGTCGTGAACGTAACCTACGCCCATCCCCATTCACGTACGACTTACGCAAACATTGTAAAATACGACGCTATTCCGACGTCCATACCTTAACATGACTTACCCCTGCTTTATGAGGGGTAAAGTTACGCCGGTCGTACGCCTTACGTAAACAGCGTATTTTAATACGCCAGGCGCAAGTACGTTCGAGAATCTGCATATCTAGCTCATTTGCATATTTGACACGGAAATATACGGAAGCGCCCCCTAGCGGCCAGCGTAAATATGCACCCCAAGAGACTTACGTCAGTCGTATCTTGGACAAATTCTAACGTAAATGCCTTTCTGAATAGGCGTATAGATGCGACGGCGCAGATTTGGACCTTTCTGAATCCGGGCCGTAGTTTGCAATTGTAGTGCAAAGTGGATTTGCCTTTTGTAAACAACCCCCCATGTCATGGTAATTGCCCAGTCAAATTATTTGTTTGAGGGAGGCTTCCTAGCAGATAGATGATCACTATCTGATACGCTAAAGGCCCGTACACACGATCTGACTTTTTGACAACAAATGTCAGACGGACCTGTTTTAGCAGACAATCCGACAGTGTGTACGCTCCATTGAACAAACTTTTTCGCTTTTTCATCGGACAAATGTTCGCTGTGAGAACAGACAAACTTTCCGGCAACAAATATCCTACGTCGGCTAATATGATCGTGTGTACACAAGTCCATCAGATGAAAGTCCAAAGTACAAACACGCATGCTCAGAACCAATGCTAAAGATCAGAGAACAATAGCAGAAGTTGCCCAAAGGGTGGCGGTAAAGAGCAGAAAAACCACATAGTACGTCTATAACGTCACTACGTTCATGTTTGTTGGCTGCCGTGTGTATGCATACCAAGTTCACGGAAAAACGCCCTTCGGACAGAAATCTACGGAAAAGTCCGATTGAGGTCCGATCGTGTGTATTAGGCTTTATATTCATAGGAACAGGCTAAGAATAGCAGATTTGAACTAATGACGCATCTTTCTATCTTCTGCTCTCCTACAGAATTAATATGCTCTCCATCCTATAAGTATACACACACAGGGCCAGATTCAGAGAGATCGGCGCATCTTTAGATAGGCGTAGCGCATCTCATATGCGTTACGCCATCGTAACATTGAGAGGCAAGTACAGTATTCACAAAGCACTTGCTCCCATATGTACGCCGGCGTAACGTAAATGGGCCGGCGTAAGCCAGCGTAATTCAAAGTAGCAAGGCAGTGGGAGTGTAGTATTCTAATGAAGCGTGACCCCATGTGAATGCATGGCCGAACGAACGGCGCATGCACGCGCATGCTCAGAATCATGTCGCAAATACTCCCTAAGATATGACGGCTCAATGCGTATGACGTGAACCTAACTTACTCCCAGCCCCATTCACGTACGACTTACGTAAAACAACATAAAATCTGACGGCACTTCCGACGTCCATACCCTAAACGACTTGGACCAGCTTTTTGGTGGATAAACGCCTTACGTAAACGACGTAGATTACAGCGACGGGCGCAAGTACGTTCGTGAATCGGTGTATGTAGCTCATTTACATATTCGACGCGTAAATCAACGGAAGCGCCCCTTGCGGCCAGCGTAAATATGCACCCAAGATACGACTGCGTAGGAGACTTACGTCGGTCGTATCTTGGCAAAATTCAGGCGTATCTCATTTTAAGAATCCGCGCATAGATACGACGGCGCAGATTTGGACTTACGACGGCGTATCAGTAGATACGTCGGCGTAAGTCTTTCTGAATCTGGCTAACACTCTTTTGCTATACATTTCCATCAACAAATTATGATTTTTTGTCTCTTTTATTGGCCATTGGTGCATGGGCATACGCACCCCCATTTCTAGTTCTTTCAGTACAACTTTCTTCTCTACGTATTCCAGCACAATGAACCGATACTTGACTGTATTCCCTCCAGAACTTGACAATAAACCCCCCTTTACGAGAGCTCTGGGTCCCCAGAGTAGAATTTTAGCAAAGTTCTCACTTATAGGACCTCTATATCCCCTTTCTTGAAAATACCAGCTCACCCGGCTGCTTAGTGAAATGTCCCAGGACAATAGATTGGGTCACAACTTGCTATCACAGTCCCAGAAAAGCTTGCTTGATACTAAATCTTGCAACGTTAACCTTTTTTGGCCCTGGGGATGTAGAGGTACTCACACTGTCCCTGGAAATCCTGCTGTCTCATAAGAAGTAACTGTTCAGGCCTCCCGCTGTACAGGTCCTTCTTTGCAAGCCAGTGAGTCTCTCAACCGAGACCCCGGGGTAGTAGAGATCCCTCTGTCTTTTCTTCTGTCTCAGCTCCCAGCCTGAAGTCAGAGCCCCTCTCAACCTGGGGTCCCCTCTCAGGCCACACAACACAGCTTCCTCACTCCATCTTCTACCCAACTCCCTTGATGGCCAAGCTCCACAATATTTAAAGGCTGATCCAGCCACCCTGCCAGGCCTTCTGATTGAGGATTGGCCAGATTTTCTCAAGTATGCCTACTAGGACCTCCTGGCCTATGTCCACTAGCTTCTAGAAACTTCTCCAAACTTCTAGAAACAGGGGGAGGTACCAGAGGCCTGTCCTATAGAGCCTGACCTAGAGAAACCTGACCCAATTAACCAGGCTCACAGGCTACTGTGAGTCAAAAAAACGATTTGCCTACACTAGTTGCACACGAGAGGGTGCTACACTTAGCAGGGTGGGGATATAGGGTCATTTAATGGTAAACTGCTTTGGCTGCATGTACTAATGTGATTGGCCCACAAAAGTATTGCTGAAAAATTCCAGCTTAATATCAACTAAAAAGTGATCTGAACTGCGCTGCCATTAAAAAGGATAGAAACCTTGGGCCAGATTCACAAAAGAGATACGACGGCGTATCTCCTGATACGCCATCGTATCTCTGTTTTAGGGGCTTCCTAACTATGCGACTGATTCATAGAATCAGTTACGCATAGTTTGCTCTAAGATCCGACAGGTGTAATTGAATTACACTGTCGGATCTTAGGATGCAATACCTCGGCTGCCGCTGGGGGGAGTTTGCGTCGTAAACCAGCGTCGGGTATGCAAATTAGTACTCACGGCGATCCACGACGGTTTTTCGCGCTCGCTACGTCGCTGCTAGTCTAGTTTCCCGTCGCAAAGTTAGTCGTCGTTTTAGCTGCCCTAACTTTACACAGCCCATGTTAAAGTTTGGCCGTCGTTCCCCCGTCGAAATTCAAAATGTTTTTTTCTTGCGTAAGACATCCGGGAATATACGGAAGTACGCTACGCACGTCGCCGTTCGAAAAAATGACGTCACTTCGCGCAAAGCACGGTGGGAATTTCGAAACGGAGCATGCGCAGTAGGTCCGGCGCGGGAGCGCGCCTAATTTAAATGGCACACGCCCCTTTGAATTACGCGGGCTTACGCCGGCGTAGGTTTTCATTGCTTTGTGAATCAGGCACTTGCGATGAAAACTTGCGGCGGTGTAACGTATCTACGATACGTTACGCCGCCGCACTTCTACGTGAATCTGGCCCCTTCTTCTGTAGACCAGAGGTGTTCTTCATATTATTTTTCAAAGTTTGCGTGTTGTATGGAGTAGCAGATGATAGCCTGCTGAAGCAAGACGTTCTCCCCCTTTCCAGGGCTGTCACACATGGCTGCACTTACAAACAGAGAGCAACGCAAGTGTCAGCCTTGTCTGTTATGTCGGACATTTGAGCCGCCAATGATGTGATACATAGGAGTGCTCCCGGGTGTTAGAAATATGTTGCCATAGACTCTACAATCAACTGCAAATGTGAGATCTTGGTTCCAGATATAGAACATGTAGCCTGGAGGGAAATCATTATATAGTAAGAGGTGAGCACACACAACTCTATAAATGCAACCAATGGAACGGATTCCAGCACCAGCGTGTCCGATCACTGGCATCTTACGGCTGAATTGCGCGTCAAGGTTCTGAGTGGTGCACAAAAAATAAATAAAGGGTGCTAAATCATTAGTCAAACTAGTCCTGCCGTCTATGTCAGTGGATGCAGCAGCAGGACTAGGGAGCGTGACCTCACAAGTGCCCCCATGGAAAATGGCTCTCCGCGGGGGCACTCGAGAAGGGGAGGAGCCAGAAGCACAGCGGGGGGACCCCAGAAAAGGAGGATCGGGGCCAGCAGGTAAGTATAACATGTTTGTTATTTAAAAAAAAAAACAGGAGGGCCGGTAGGACCTGTTTTGTAGTTGGAGCTGGGATCAGTTCTACAGAAGGAGGGGGATATACTCCTGCAAGCAGTAGCCTCAGGTTTGTGCTACTTTTCTAGAGGGGCCCAGGGCTCCTAGGCCCAGATTCTTGTAGAATCGCGCAAAACTGTGCGGGAGTAACATATCTCATTTACGTTACGCTGCCGCAAGTTTTAGAGGCAAGTGCTGTATTCACAAAGCACTTGCGTGTAAAGTTGCGGCGGTGTAGCGTAAATCACCCGGGGCAAGCCCGCCTAATTCAAGTTAGGCGGTAGGGGGTGTGTAGTATTTAAATTAAGCGCGTTCCCGCACCGAACGTACTGTGCATGCGCCGTCCGTAAAATATGCCAGGGTGCATTGCTCCAAATGACGTCGCAAGGACGTCATTGGTTTTGACGTGAACGTAAATGGCATCCAGCCCCATTCACGGACGACTTACGCAAACGACGTCAATTTTAAAATTTCGACGCGGGAACGACGGCCATACTTAACATCGGTTCCCCCTCATATAGCAGGGGCAACTTTACGCCGGGCAAACCTAACGTAAACGTCGTAACTTCACTGCGTCGACCGCGCGTACGTTCGGGAATTCGCGTATCTAGCTAATGTGCATACTCGACGGGGAAAACGACGGAGGCGACACCTAGCGGACAAAAAAAAAATTGCATTTAAGATCCGACGACGTAAGAGCCTTACGCCTGTGGATAATGGATATCTATGCGTAACTAATTCTAAGAATCAGTCGCATAGATACGATGGCCCAGATTAGGACTTACGACGGCATACATGGCGTTGCGCCGTCGTAAGCCCTTTGAGAATCTGGGCCCTAGTCTGTAATGGAATTTTGCTCATAATTCACTGAGGACTGTATGAGGAAAGGAGAGAAAACAATCTGGGATTTTTTTGTACAGAAATTGTGCCCTGTTGTTGTTCTTGATTCAAGTTGGGAATCCCAAATATATCCCTTCATCCAAGTTGTTGCCCCAAATAAAACATAAAAAACAAAGCCATGGGATTGATTTCTTGTGTTTGGCTGGAAGCAGAGAATACATGTTGCCTGGCTGTGCAGGAGTAGGGGATCCTGTTACCAGCAGCCCCTGTGGGGGTAGTGCTACAGAAGACAAATTCAGGGAGCTGCGAGGAGGTGAACCCCACAATCCAAGTGAAAAAGAGGAGGAGGTTTGAGAGTGGGGAGCTGCAGAATGTGACTATGTTTTATGTTACACTCCGAACCGTTACCAACTTTCTGACATGGTTGGAAACATGAAATTAGCCTATAATTTCTATAATCTCCAATGCAGCTGTCAAAGTTTTCATGCCCAACCATTACATAAAGGTTGAAGAGAAGGATATTTTACAATGCAGATGGTTTCGGTATGTGAGATTATTATAATCCATCCTAGAGGGGGACAATGCCCTGAAGAAAATCTTGGAGATAATGGACCAGATTCACAAAGAGATACGCCGTCGTATTACTGAGATCCGACGTTTGGATCTATGCGACTGATTTATAAGAATCAGTTCCGCATAGATCTCCCTTAGATCCGACTGGTGTAAGTGACTTACACCGTCGGATCTTAGGCTGCAATCTCCCGCCGGCCGCTAGGTGTCGCCTCGGTTTTTTACGCGTCGGATATGCAAATGAGGAGAACCGCCGATTCAGTAACGAACGCCCGCCCGTCGCTTTTTTTTTACGTCGTTTGCGTTCGGCTTTTTCCGGCGGATAGTTACCCCTGCTATAGCAGGGGTAACTGCGGCGTATCCTATGTTTAGTATGGCCGTCGTTCCCGCGCCGAGTTTTAAATTTTAACGTTGTTTGCGTACGCCGATTCAGAATTCTGCCTGACGCAAGTTACGCTCACACCAAAACCACTGACGTCCTAGCGACGTCAGTGTGAGCAATGCACGCCGGGAAATTTAGCCGGCGGCGCATGTGCATTTAAATCGGCGCGGGGACGCGCCTGATTTAAATACTACACTCCCCCTAGCCGCGGAATTTGAATTCCGCCGGGGGAGTTACGATCCGCCGGTGCAAGTTTCGAGGTAAGTGCTTTGTGAATACAGCACTAGCCTCGCAAAAGTGCGCCGGCGGATCGTAAATCACATAGATTACGCGGATCTAAAGATCCGCTAATCTATCTGAATCTGGCCCAATATCAGTAACTACTTCTCTAGATCTTGTTCTCTCTCTCTCTCTCTCATATATATACATACACACTATGGCCCAGTATTCACAAAGCACTTGCTCCCTAAGTTACGGCGGCGTAGCGTAAATGGGGCGGCGTAAGCCCGCCTAATTCAAAGTAGGCAGGTAGTGGGCGTGATGTATTGAAATTAACCGTGACCCCATGTAAATGAAGGCCCGAACGGCTGTTCCGACGTCCATACCCTAACATGACTTACACCTGCTATTGAGGTGGTTTATCTTTACCCCGGACGTACGCCTTACGTAAACGGCGTAGATTACTGCGACGGGCGTAAGTACATTCGTGAATCGGCGTATCTAGGTCATTTACATATTCGACACGTAAATCAATGGAAGCGCCCATTTTGGCCAGCGTAAATATGCGGCCAAGATACGACGGCGTAGGAGACTTACGTTGGTCGGATGGAGCCAAAATTCAGGCGTATCTCCTTTGCAGAATCAAGCGCATAGATACGACGGCGCATCCGCGGACTTAAGCGGCGTATCAGTAGATACGTCGGCGTAAGTCTTTGTGAATCCGGCTATATATTAGCAAAAGTATTGGGACGCCTGCCTTTACACACACATGGGTCCGGATTCACGTAGAATGGCGTATCTTTGTGCGGGCGTAACGTATCCTATTTACGTTACGCCTCCGAACTTTTACAGGCAAGTGCCGTATTCTCAAACGAAAGTTGCGGCGGCGTAGCGTAAATAGGCCGGCGTAAGCCCGCCTAATTCGAATGTGGTAGATGTGGGCGTTTGTTATGTTAATTTTATGTGACCCCACGTAAATGATGCTTTTAACGAACGGCGCATGCGCCGTCCGTGAAAGTATCCCAGTGCGCATGCTCCAAATTAACCCACAAAACGTTAATGCTTTCGACGTGAACGTAAATGACGCCCAGCCCTATTCGCGAACGACTTACGCAAACGACGTAAAATTTTCAAAATTCGACACGGGAACGACGTCCATACTTAACATTGGTACGCCGCATCTACGCCTCATATAGTAGGGGTAACTTTACGCCGGGAAAAGCCTAACGTAAACGGCCGGGCATACGTTCGTGAATTCGTGTATCTAGCTAATTTACATATTTCTAGGTGTAAATCAGTGTACACGCCCCTAGCGGCCAGCGTAAATATGCAGTTAAGATCCGACGGCGTAAGAGACTTACGCCGGTCGGATCTAATACAAATTTATGCGTAACTGATTCTAAGAATCAGGCGCATAGATACGACGGCTCAGACTCAGAGATACGACGGCGTATCTGGAGATACGCCGTCGTATCTCCTTTGAGAATCTGGGCCAGAATGTCTAGCTGAAGCTGGCCACACACTAGTAGAATTTCATTCAAAATGTCTCATTTTAAGAACGGTTGTTTTCATTTCTAATCACTAATTGACCTTCTTTTTTTAGATTTGAAAAAGCAGGATGGAAAATTTGTCAAAATAAAAGAAAAAATTTGTTAGTTTACTTATATTTTTAAATGGAAGTTTTATACCTTTTTTACCATTTATATAAAATCTTTGTTTTACAAATAAATAGGACTCATTTACGCTAGCAGTTGGGGTGAGGGGGGTGTTAAAACCACACAGCTGACCTGCGGTGTTACAGCCCCCCCGGTCTTTTTTCCCCAACCGCTTCTCATTCAGCTATAAAGATAACGTAGGAGAGAGTTCATATTATGGGGTCACAAGGCTTTGAAAACATTATCCTTGCTGTCGCGTTCAGTGAGCTGCACTACACACTGATTGTGACCTATACAACTAAATAGGGGTACCCCACAACAGTGTGCAATGTGTCTGATTGGCTGTATGTGCTGATCAAATACAAATGTACTATCATTCGCATTCGAGAGATGCACAGCATTAGATCAACTTCTTTTAAGCAGGCACAGCCATAGATGAATCAAAATTCCTCCAATCTTTCCTAAACCAGCTGATTTCCGATCCATCTATGGCCAGGTTATGCCTCCTCCGTCTGTAGGATTTCTATGTCTCCTCAATCTTATATAGGTTATATATATCTCATCCATCTATAAGGATGACTATGTGTCCTCCAACTATAGGATATCAATGTTTCCTCCATCTATTATTAGATGTCTATAGGGATGTGTATGTGTCCTCCATCTATAGGGATGTCTATGTGTCCTCCATCTATAGGGATGTCTATGTGTCCTCCATCTATAGGGATGTCTATGTGTCCTCCATCTATAGGGATGTCTATGTGTCTTCCATCTATAGGGGTGTCTATGTGTCCTCCATCTATAGGGATGTCTATGTGTCCTCCATCTATAGGGATGTCTATGTGTCCTCCATCTATAGGGATGTCTATGTGTCCTCCATCTATAGGGATGTCTATGTGTCCTCCATCTATAGGGATGTCTATGTGTCCTCCATCTATAGGGATGTGTATGTGTTCTCCATCTATAGGGATGTGTATGTGTCCTCCATCTATAGGGATGTCTATGTGTCCTCCATCTATAGGGATGTCTATGTGTCCTCCATCTATAGGGATGTCTATGTGTCCTCTATCTATTATATGTCTCCTCCATCTATAGGGATGTATATGTGTCCTCCATCTATAGGGATGTCTATGTGTCCTCCATCTATAGGGATGTATATGTGTCCTCCATTTATAGGGATGTCTATGTGTCATCAATCTATAGGGATGTCTATGTGTCCTCCATCTATAGGGATGTCTATGTGTCCTCCATCTATAGGGGTGTCTATGTGTCCTCCATCTATAGGGATGTCTATGTGTCCTCCATCTATAAGGATGTCTATGTGTCCTCCATCTATAGTGATGTCTATGTGTCTTCCATCTATAGGGATGTGTATGTGTTCTCCATCTATAGGGATGTGTATGTGTCCTCCATCTATTATTAGATGTCTATGTGTACTCTATCTATTATATGTCTCCTCCATCTATAGGGATGTCTATGTGTCCTCCATTTATAGGGATGTCTATGTGTCATCAATCTATAGGGATGTCTATGTGTCCTCCATCTATAGGGATGTCTATGTGTCTTCCATCTATAGGGATGTCTTTGTGTCCTCCATCTATAGGGATGTCTATGTGTCCTCCATCTATTATTAGATGTCTATGTGTCCTCCATCTATTATTAGATGTATATGTGTCCTCTATCTATTATATGTCTCCTCCATCTATAGGGATGTATATGTGTCCTCCATCTATAGGGATGTCTATGTGTCCTCCATCTATAGGGATGTCTACATGTCCTCCATCTATAGGGATGTCTACATGTCCTCCATCTATAGGGATGTCTACATGTCCTCCATCTATAGGGATGTGTATGTGTCCTCCATCTATAGGGATGTCTATGTGTCCTCCATCTATTGGGATGTCTATGTCTCCTTCATCTATAGGGATGTCTATGTGTCTTCCATCTATAGAAGGGATCTTCAAACTACGGCCCTCCAGCTGTTGCGGAACTACAAGTCCCATGAGGCATTGTAAAACTCTGACATTCACAGACATGACTAGGCATGATGGGACTTGTAGTTCCTGAACAACTGGAGGGCCATAGTTTGAGGACCCCTGCTATAATAGGGATGTCTATGTATCTTCCATCTATAGGGATGTGTATGTGTCCTCCATCTATAGGGATGTATATGTGTCCTCCATCTATTATTAGATGTCTAATATGTGTCCTCCATCTATAGGAATGTCCATGTGTCCTCCATCTATAGGGATGTCTATGTGTCCTCCATCTATAGGGATGTCTATGTGTCCTCCATCTATAGGGATGTCTATGTGTCCTCCATCTATAGGAATGTCCATGTGTCCTCCATCTATAGGGATGTCTATGTGTCCTCCATCTATAGGGATGTCTATGTGTCCTCCATCTATAGGGATGTCTATGTGTCCTCCATCTATAGGGATGTCTATGTGTCCTCCATCTATAGGGATGTCTATGTGTCCTCCATCTATAGGGATGTCTATGTGTCCTCCATCTATAGGGATGTCTATGTGTCCTCCATCTATAGCAGGGGTCTCCAAACTGCGGCCCGAGGGCCAGATGTGGCCCTTTTCTAGCTTCTATCCGGCCCTTGGGGCACTATTCCTCCCACTGATATGAGGCACTATTCTTCCAACTGACAGCAACAATGGGGCACTCTATCTTCCACTGATACCAATGATGGGATACTATTCCTCCTATTAATAGGGGCACTACCCCTTCTATTGACCACCAATCCTGAGGCCATATTAATTCTCAATGGTGCCGAAATGTTTGTTGCCCCCGCTGGCCACAATCCGGCCCTCCTAAAGTCTAAAGGACAATAAACTGGCCCTTTGTTTAAAAAGTTTGGAGACCCCTGATCTATAGGGATGTCTATGTGTCCTCCATCTATTATTAGATGTCTATGTGTCCTCCATCTATAGGGATGTCTATGTGTCCTCCATCTATTATTAGATGTCTATGTGTCCTCCATCTATAGGATATCTGTGTACCCTCCATTTATTATTAGATGTCTATGTTTCAGCCACCTATTAGGTTATCTATGTCTTCTCCATCTATAGGGATGTGTCCTCCATCTATAGGGATGTCTATGTGTCCTCCATCTATAGGGATGTCTATGTGTCCTCCATCTACAGGGATGTATATGTGTCTTCCATCTATAGGGATGTCTATGTGTCCTCCATCTATTATTAGATGTCTATGTGTCCTCCATCTATAGGATATCTGTGTACCCTCCATTTATTATTAGATGTCTATGTTTCAGCCACCTATTAGGTTATCTATGTCTTCTCCATCTATAGGGATGTGTCCTCCATCTATAGGATATCTTTATACCCTCTGACTAGTATTAGATGTCTATGTCTCCTCTATCTAATATAGGTTGTCTGTTTCCTTCATCTGTAAAGATGTCTATGTGTCCTCCATCTATGTATATGATGTCTATGTACCCTCCATCTATTACCCACTGGTGGGCAGATCAGTGGGTGGGTGAGCGAGCGGGCGGCTCGGTGGGTGGGCAGCTCAGTGGGCGGGTGAGTGAGCGAGTGGGTGGCTTGGTGGGTGAACGGGCAGGCGGCTTGGTAGGTGAGTGGGATGCCAGTTGGCAGGTGAGCGGGCGGCTGGCCAAACAGCGGGTCGGCAGGTGGGGGAGCAGAGAGATGACATCATCTCTCACTGCTGGGCATCCCTGCAGTTCCGTTCTCACTGTGCCGGTGATCTGCCGTGCTGGTTCCAAGTATCACTGAAGTTCCAGCGCATGCGCGAACTGATGCGCTGAGATGGTTCCAGCTATCGGGAAAGTTCCTTTAAGCACTGCGCAGGTGCAAACTTGCTGACGGAAATCCCCGAATGGCGGCCGGCATCCAGGGCGACGTGGACTTAGAGGAAAGTGGCCAGTCGGCCTCACGTCCTCGCTGCGCTCGGACGGCTCGCTTCGCTCGCTCGGCCTCCTGGCTCTTTTTTTAACATCCTCCAATCCACGGGGATGTTAAAGAAAGAGCCTGGATGCCGGGCGAGGTTCGGGGATTTCCGTCGGGAAGTTTGCGCCTGCGCAGTCAGTGAAGGAACTTCCCCCATAGTGGAACATTCAGGACAAGTCACCGGCAGCAGAGAGATGACATCATCTCTCACCGCCGGGCATCCCTGCAGTTCTATTCTCACTGTGCAGGCAGCAGAGAGATTACATCATCTCCCTGCTGCCTGACTTTCCTCTGGGACACAGGAAGTGACAATCCCCACCTTAGTTTCCTTTCACACGGGCGTATTTATGGATGAAAAAGGGAATACATTGATCCCCATGAGATAGCGGGTGTCAGCGGATGAACATCTGCTGACACCTGATCTCACCCGGGTCCGCAATCCTCAAATCCTATTTTTCCATCCGTCTGCGGATCGGATCGGGTGAACATGGACAAACGATCCGTGTTCATTCGATCCCCCCATAGGGGAGAGCGGAGATCTGACAGGGCGGTCCCTGCACAGTGTGCGGGGACCGCCCTGTCATCTGCCGGCTCAGCGGGGAACAGCGGCGCGATCCCCGCTGAGCAAGCGGAGGTTCGCGGGGCGTATCATCACGTATCCGTCCCGTGTGAAAGGGCCCTTAGCAGGAAAGTGACAATTGTAGCAGGCAAGTGACAATCCGCAACGTGTGGCAGGTGACGCGGCAAGTCACAATCTGCATCTGGTGACAGGCGTTGTGGCAAATGTGACAATCCGCGACTTTTGTCAGGTCACAATCCACATCTAGTGGCAGGCAGCGGTGGCAAGTGACACCCTCGGGTCTCCCACTGATTCTGCATTTGTTTCCCATGTTTCCAGCAGCCCAATCAAATGAATAGGCTGCTGTACCCGTGACCTGAGCATGCAAATACGCACGTGCACAACGCACAGATGTGAGCCTGGGTTTAATGAGGTCTGTGACTATATACAATGACTGTACACAGATTATAATGAGCTTCCTGTCTCTGTACCTGTTGCGATGGCAGTAAGCTCTAACAGTATGTAATGCACAATGTACACTGTCATGGCGGTGCGGATATTTACACAGATATGCACTATTTATCCAATTAGAATGAGGCACATGTCCCCCCACCCCCCAGTCCATGATAAAAATATACATATGTGGGTGGGTTGTGTTTACTGTGAATCAGCTTCTTCTGTCAGGCCTGCTCACTGGGAAGACCTGGGAAGAGGCTGAATGGAGGTGTCAGGGCTGTGTGACCCCCATCCCCCCCCAGGCCTTCTGCCTTTTCATTGCTTTATGAAGTGCACATTAGTGATGAGCAAAGGGCTGCAGCCTGCAAGTCACACAGCTGTGCCTGGGAAATGGTACAATCCATCTGGGTTCTCCTCCTCCCCCCTCTGCTTGTCAGCGATTGGTTTGTCCCGCCTGCTGCTTCTAGTCTAGGAGCTGTCCAGCAGCATCAGGAGGGGAGAGGGGGCAGAGGGGAGGGGGGATGCTGGGAGCTGGATGGAGATAATGGAGGGGCCAGAGGAGACAACAAAGAGGGGACAGGGGGGGTCCTAGAGGCAGGGCGGTGCAGGCTGGATACTGGGGAGGGGAAGAGAGTGCTGGGAAGAGACATAAGGAGAGTGCTGGGGAGAGACAGAGGGAGAGTGCTGGGAGAGGAGAGGAAGAAAGAGAGTGCTGGCAGAGGAGGGGAGAGGAAGAAGGAGAGTGCTGGGAGAGAGACAGAGGGAGAGTGCTGGGGAGAGACAGAGGGAGAGTGCTGGGAGAGGAGGGGAAGAAAGAGAGTGCTGGCAGAGGAGGGGAGAGGAAGAAGGAGAGTGCTGGGAGAGAGAGGAGGGGAAGAAAGAGAGTGCTGGCAGAGGAGGGGAAGAAGGAGAGTGCTGGCAGAGGAGGGGAAGAAGGAGAGTGCTGGCAGAGGAGGGGAAGAAGGAGAGTGCTGGCAGAGGAGGGGAAGAAGGAGAGTGCTGGCAGAGGAGGGGAAGAAGGAGAGTGCTGGGAGAGGAGGGGAAGAAGGAGAGTTCTGGCAGAGGAGGGGAAGAAGGAGAGTGCTGGGAGAGGAGGGGAAGAAGGAGAGTGCTGGCAGAGGAGAGGAAGAAGGAGAGTGCTGGCAGAGGAGGGGAAGGTGACTGCTGGGAGAGGAGAGGAAGAATGAGAGTGCTGGGAGAGGAAGAATGAGAGTGCTGGGAGAGGGAGAGTGCTGGGAGAGAGAGAGAGAGAAGAGGAAGAAGGAAAGTGCTGGGAGAGGAGGGGAAGGAGAGCTGGGAGAGAGATGAGGGGAAGAATGAGAGTGCTGGGAGAGAGAGGAGGGGAAGAAGGAGAGTGCTGGGAGAGAGAGGAGGGGAAGAAGGAGAGTGCTGGGAGAGAGAGGAGGGGAAGAATGAGAGTGCTGGGAGAGAGAGGAGGGGAAGAATGAGAGTGCTGGGAGAGAGAGGAGGGGAAGAAGGAGAGTGCTGGGAGAGAGAGGAGGGGAAGAGGGGAGGGGAGGGGAAGAGGGAGTGTGCTGGGGAGAGAAGAGGGAGAGTGCTGGGGAGAGGAGGGGAAAGGGGAGAGTGCTGGGAGAGGAGGGGAAGAGGGAGAGTGCTGGGGAGAGGAGGGGAAGAATGAGAGTGCTGGGAGAGAGAGGAGGGGAAGAATGAGAGTGCTGGGAGAGAGAGGAGGGGAAGAAGGAGAGTGCTGGGAGAGAGAGGAGGGGAAGAGGGGAGGGGAGGGGAAGAGGGAGTGTGCTGGGGAGAGAAGAGGGAGAGTGCTGGGGAGAGGAGGGGAAAGGGGAGAGTGCTGGGAGAGGAGGGGAAGAGGGAGAGTGCTGGGGAGAGGAGGGGAAGAATGAGAGTGCTGGGAGAGAGAGGAGGGGAAGAATGAGAGTGCTGGGAGAGAGAGGAGGGGAAGAAGGAGAGTGCTGGGAGAGAGAGGAGGGGAAGAGGGGAGGGGAGGGGAAGAGGGAGTGTGCTGGGGAGAGAAGAGGGAGAGTGCTGGGGAGAGGAGGGGAAAGGGGAGAGTGCTGGGAGAGGAGGGGAAGAGGGAGAGTGCTGGGGAGAGAAGAGGGAGAGTTCTGGGGAGAGGAGGGGAAGAGGGAGAGTTCCCTGGGAGAGGAGGAGAAGAGGGAGAGTGCTGGGAGAGAAGGCAGCGGAAGAAGGAGAGTGCTGGCAAGGAAGGGGAAGAAGGAGAGTTCTGGGGAGAAGAGGCAGAGTGCTGGGAGAGGAGGGGAAAAGGGAGAGTGTTGGGAGAGGAGGGGAAGAAGGAGAGTGCTGGGAGAGAGAGGAGGGGAAGAAGGAGAGTGCTGGGAGAGAGAGGAGGGGAAGAGGGAGTGTGCTGGGGAGAGAAGAGGGAGAGTGCTGGGGAGAGGAGGGGAAGAAGGAGAGTGCTGGGAGAGGAGTGGAAGAGGATGAGTGCTGGGGAGAGGAGGGGAAGAGGGAGAGTTCCCGGGAGAGGAGGAGAAGAGGGAGAGTGCTGGGAGAGGAGGGGAAGAAGGTGAGTGCTGGGGAGAAGAGGCAGAGTGCTGGGCGAGGAGGGGATAATGGGAGAGGAGAAGGGCGTGCTGGAGAGAGAGACAGAAAAGAGAGGGGGGAGAATATAGACAAAGTGCTAGAAAAAAGGGGAGAGAGATAGATAGAAAATAGGGGGGAGAAATAGAAACAGAAAATAGGGGAGGAGAGAGAAAGACAGGAAATAGTGGAAAGAGATAGAAAATAGGAGAAAGAAACAGAAAATAGGGGAGAAAGAGAGAGAGACAGAAAATAGAAGGAGAGAGAGAAAATAGGGGAGGGAGAGAGTGACAATACATAGGATAATGAGACAGAAAATAGAGGAGAGAGAGGGAGAGAGACAGAGATAGAAAATAGGGGAGAGAGAGAAAATAAATAGGAGAAAGAGACAGAAAATAGGGGAGAGGGGTAGAAAATTGGGGAGGGAGAGACAATAAATAGGAGAGAGAGGCAGAATATAGGAGAGAGAAACAAAATTGGAGAGAGAGACAGAAAATAAGGGGGAGAGAGCGAGAGATAGAAAATAGGAGAGAGAGATAGAAATTAGGGAAAAAAGAGAGTCAAACAATGGGAGGGAGAGAGAGAGAGAAATAGGAGAGAGACACACACACAGAAAATAGGGGACAGAGAAAGTGCACCTAGAGTGCTGGAGAGACAGAACATAGGGGAGAAAGGCAGAGGAGAGGGGAGAGAGAGAGAGAGAAAGTAGGATAGAGAGAGAGAGTGCAGCTAAAGTGCTGGAGAGACAGAAAATAGGAAATAAATTGAGAGGAGAGAGAAAGTGCTGAAAAGAGACAAAATAAAGAAGATAGAGTGCAGCTAAAGTGCTGGAGAGAGACGGAGGATAGAGAGAGAGAGAGAGAGAGAGAGAGAGAGTAGAGTCACAGGGGAAGGGAAAGGGAGAGAGTGCTGGAGAGAGACAGAGGATAGAGAGAGAGAGAGTAGAGTCACAGGGGAAGGGAAAGGGAGAGAGTGCTGGAGAGAGACAGAGGATAGAGAGAGAGAGAGTAGAGTCACAGGGGAAGGGAAATGGAGAGAGTGCTGGAGAGAGACAGAGGATAGAGAGAGAGAGAGAGAGAGAGTAGAGTCACAGGGGAAGGGAAAGGGAGAGAGTGCTGGAGAGAGACAGAGGATAGAGAGAGAGAGAGAGTAGAGTCACAGGGGAAGGGAAAGAGTGCTGGAGATAGACAGAGGATAGAGAGAGAGAGAGTAGAGTCACAGGGGAAGGGAAAGGGAGAGAGCGTGCAGCCAGAGTGCTGGAGAGAGGGCAGAGACAGAAGGGGGGGGGGGGGGCATTTTGCATGCTAAAGAATGACAGTGAGAGAGCGCGAGAGAGAGATAGTGTAACCAGAGTGCTGGAGAAAAAGGGGAGACAGTAAGGAGAGGAGGGAGAGAGTAGAGAGAAAAGGAAAGGGGGGTAAAGTCAGAGTGCTGGAGAGAGACAAATAGGAGAGAGAGTAGAGATAGATAAGGAGGAAAGGCTGGAGAGAGACAAAGAGGAGAGAGAGTAGAGACAGATAAAGAGGAAAGGCTGGAGAGAGGGAGTGCTAGAGAAAGGCAGAAAGAGAGTCAATGAGAAAGAAGAGGAGAGAGTGAGTGAAGACAGGGAGCTGTAAAAAGAGGAGAGACAGTAAGGAGAGAAGAGAGAGTAAAGAGAACAGGAAAGAGAGGGAGTGCAGACAGAGAGCTGGGGATAGAGAAGAGACAGTAAGGAGAGGAGAAGAGAGAGGAGAGATAGAGAGAACAGGAAAGAGAGGGAGTGCAGACAGAGAGCTGTAGAAAGAGAAGAGACAGTAAGGAGCGGAGAAGAGAGAGGAGAGATAGGGAGAACAGGAAAGAGAGGGAGTGCAGACAGAGAGCTGGGGATAGGGAAGAGACAGTAAGGAGAGGAGAAGAGAGAGAAGAGATAGAGAGAACAGGAAAGAGAGGGAGTGCAGACAGAGAGCTGTAGAAAGAGAAGAGACAGTAAGGAGAGGAGAGGAGAGGAGAAGAGAGGGAGTGCAGACAGAGAGCTGTAGAAAGAGAAGAGACAGTAAGGAGAGGAGAAGAGAGAGAAGAGATAGAGAGAACAGGAAAGAGAGGGAGTGCAGACAGAGAGCTGTAGAAAGAGAAGAGACAGTAAGGAGAGGAGAAGAGAGAGGAGATATAGGGAGAACAGGAAAGAGAGGGAGTGCAGACAGAGAGCTGTAGAAAGAGAAGAGACAGTAAGGAGAGGAGAGGAGAGATAGAACAGGAAAGAGAGGGAGTGCAGACAGAGAGCTGTAGAAAGAGAAGAGACAGTAAGGAGAAGAGAGAGGAGAGATCGAGAGAACATGGAAGAGAGGGAGTGCAGACAGAGAGCTGGGGATAGAGAAGAGACAATAGAGAGAGGAGAAGAGAGAGGAGAGAAAGAGAGAACAGGAAAGAGAGGGAGTGCAGACAGAGAGCTGGGGATAGAGAAGAGACAGTAAGGAGAGGAGAGGAGAGAAAGAGAGAACAGGAAAGAGAGGGAGTGCAGACAGAGAGCTGTAGAATGAGAAGAGACAGTAAGGAGAGGAGAAGAGAGAGGAGAGACAGAGAGAACAGGAAAGAGAGGGAGTGCAGACAGAGAGCTGTAGAAAGAGAAGAGACAGTAAGGAGAAGAGAGAGGAGAGATCGAGAGAACAGGGAAGAGAGGGAGTGCAGACAGAGAGCTGGGGATAGAGAAGAGACAGTAGAGAGAGGAGAAGAGAGAGGAGAGAAAGAGAGAACAGGAAAGAGAGGGAGTGCAGACAGAGAGCTGTAGAATGAGAAGAGACAGTAAGGAGAGGAGAAGAGAGAGGAGAGACAGAGAGAACAGGAAAGAGAGGGAGTGCAGACAGAGAGCTGTAGAAAGAGAAGAGACAGTAAGGAGAAGAGAGAGGAGAGATCGAGAGAACAGGGAAGAGAGGGAGTGCAGACAGAGAGCTGGGGATAGAGAAGAGACAGTAGAGAGAGGAGAAGAGAGAGGAGAGAAAGAGAGAACAGGAAAGAGAGGGAGTGCAGACAGAGAGCTGGGGATAGAGAAGAGACAGTAAGGAGAGGAGAGAGTAGAGATAGAACAGGAAAGAGAGGGAGTGCAGACAGAGAGCTGTAGAATGAGAAGAGACAGTAAGGAGAGGAGAAGAGAGAGGAGAGACAGAGAGAACAGGAAAGAGAGGGAGTGCAGACAGAGAGCTGGGGATAGAGAAGAGACAGTAAGGAGAGGAGAGGAGAGAGTAGAGATAGAACAGGAAAGAGAGGGAGTGCAGACAGAGAGCTGGGGATAGAGAAGAGACAGTAAGGAGAGGAGAAGAGAAGAGAGAGGAGAGATAGAGAGAACAGGAAAGAGAGGCAGTGCAGACAGAGATCTGTAGAAAGAGAAGAGACAGTAAGGAGAGGAGAAGAGAGAGGAGAGATAGGGAGAACAGGAAAGAGAGGCAGTGCAGACAGAGAGCTGGGGATAGAGAAGAGACAGTAATGAGAGGAGAAGAGAAGAGAGAGGAGAGATAGAGAGAACAGGAAAGAGAGGCAGTGCAGATAGAGAGCTGGGGATAGAGACAGTAAGGAGAGGAGAAGAGAGGCAGTGCAGACAGAGATCTGTAGAAAGAGAAGAGACAGTAAGGAGAGGAGAAGAGAGGCAGTGCAGATAGAGAGCTGTAGAAAGAGAAGAGACAGTAAGGAGAGGAGAAGAGAGGCAGTGCAGATAGAGAGCTGGGGATAGAGAAGAGACAGTAAGGAGAGGAGAAGAGAGGTAGTGGAGACAGAGATCTGGGGATAGAATAGAATAAGAGAGACTTCCAGGTGACAGACAAGAAAGGAGGAAGAGAGAGACAAAGAGAGGAGGTGGTGGGAAGAGTCAGGGGAGGAATAGAAGGAAATCACAGAGAGAAGAAGGAGTGAAGATCTGGAGAGAGCGGGCACTGGGGAGGGTGGAGGAGAAGAGGGGCAGATGGCATGAAGCGGGCATGCCCAGGGGTAACTGAGGGCACAGGCTGCTTGTTAAAACACCAAGGAAAGTGCAAAGCAGGAGGTGTGAGGGCAGAGACAGCAGACACAGAGGGAAGGCTGACGGAGGGAGGGGAGGAGGGGGAGGAGGTCTCTTTTCACAAAGCCCCTCCAACCGCAGAGGGAGAAGGAAAGGAGAGAGCAGCGATGGGGACAAAGAGAGGAAGAGAGTGATGGAGAGAACAGCACAATGGCCACGTAAGACGAGCCCGGGGCCAGGAACCCAGCCATGGGGGAGACGCACTTGAGCATCACGTAGAAGAGACCGCTGGGGAGCCTGAGACTGAAGCGACGGACCCTGCCACTGCGTGCCGGACGGCCGGACCCTGGAGGGATCTCACAAGAAGACAGCCGGATGAAACGTTGCCGCTTGAGGATGAGTGTGAGACGGCAGGAGAGGCAGAGAGACAGCCAACATCGCCTTTGCACAAGAAAGAGACTGCTGGCGGCTGGACCGTAGGGTGACAGCTCCATGCATGGTCCCCATCTCAGGACACCTCCCACCGATGTGACTCACCCCACCCTAGGTACTGTCAATCCTACACTGGGTACCAACACTCCATGATTAGCAGAGACCTCCCTTATTTTCATAACAACCCCCCCAACCCCCCAACCTGAGAATAATGGGAACCATCAGCTGTTCAGGAATCTCAGACACACTGCTGATATCTCATGTAAGTTTCTTCCTTTTATCTCCCCCCCTTTGATCTGAAGACCCCCTAAAGACCCCCTAAAGACCCCATAAACCTAGACACCATACTTCATTCTCCAGTAGGAATCCCACCAAACCTTCTCACCCCCAAGGCTTCCTTATTAGTGATCCATGCATTGCTGCCCACCATCACCCACATCTTATGGCACATCATTTGTGAGTGCCAGCTTGGCCTCAGTCTGGCAGGCAGTGAGTTAAAGAAAAACCCTCCTCCCCGATGAGCCGAGATGGCTGCCAGTTCTGGGCACTGATTATGGGTGGTAAATAAACCGTGCTGGGGGGCTCATCTCGTGTTTTGCGTCGCTTCGCCCCCCAGCCTGGTTGGCGAGGTTGGTGTACGGCAAGGACAGGCCTCAGTCACTGGGAAATAGAATTGCCTCTTGTATAGCCTGGGGCTCCTCTATGTCTTTCCCACAATCCCGTCATTCCAAGTTATCTGTCGGCATCAGGTACATCTAGGATGGCAGAAGGCATTTGTATGGTGATAATGAGGATACCACCATCTATATCAGCCTGACCCAATCACAGAGGGACCCTATAATCATCGCGACTAGAGGACCGCCTGACAAAACCCTTTAGTTGGGGGTCAGTGGGAAGAATGTCCCTTACATTGGAGGTCAGTGGGAAGAATGTTCCTTACATTGGTGGTCAGTGAGAAGAATGTTCCTTACATTGGTGATCAGTGAGAAGAATGTCCCTTACATTGGTGGTCAGTGAGAAGAATGTTCCTTACATTGGTGGTCAGTGGGAAGAATGTTCCTTACATTGGTGATCAGTGGGAAGAATGTTCCTTACATTGGTGATCAGTGGGAAGAATGTCCCTTACATTGGTGGTCAGTGGGAAGAATGCTCCTTACATTGGTGATCAGTGAGAAGAATGTCCCTTACATTGGTGATCAGTGGGAAGAATGTTCCTTACATTGGTGGTCAGTGGGAAGAATGTCCCTTACATTGTTGTCCAGGGGAAGAATGTCCCTTACATTGGTGGTCAGTGAGAAGAATGTCCCTTACATTGGTGATCAGTGGGAAGAATGCTCCTTACATTGGTGATCAGTGGGAAGAATGTCCCTTACATTGGTGATCAGTGGGAAGAATGTCCCTTACATTGGTGGTCAGTGAGAAGAATGTCCCTTACATTGGTGATCAGTGGGAAGAATGCTCCTTACATTGGTGGTCAGTGGGAAGAATGTCCCTTACATTGGTGATCAGTGGGAAGAATGCTCCTTACATTGGTGGTCAGTGAGAAGAATGCTCCTTACATTGGTGATCAGTGGGAAGAATGTCCCTTACATTGGTGATCAGTGGGAAGAATGTCCCTTACATTGGTGATCAGTGGGAAGAATGTCCCTTACATTGGTGATCAGTGGGAAGAATGTTCCTTACATTGGTGATCAGTGAGAAGAATGATCCTTACATTGGTGATCAGTGGGAAGAATGTTCCTTACATTGGTGATCAGTGGGAAGAATGCTCCTTACATTGGTGGTCAGTGGGAAGAATGCTCCTTACATTGGTGATCAGTGGGAAGAATGTCCCTTACATTGGTGATCAGTGGGAAGAATGTCCCTTACATTGGTGATCAGTGGGAAGAATGTCCCTTACATTGGTGATCAGTGGGAAGAATGTTCCTTACATTGGTGATCAGTGAGAAGAATGATCCTTACATTGGTGATCAGTGGGAAGAATGTTCCTTACATTGGTGATCAGTGGGAAGAATGTTCCTTACATTGGTGATCAGTGGGAAGAATGTCCCTTACATTGGTGGTCAGTGGGAAGAATGCCGCTTATAATGGCAAATAGTGGAAACACTTCCCTTACATCTGTGATCAGTGGGAAAAATGTTCCTTACATTTGTGGTTAGAAGAAAGAATGCCCCTTACATGGGTGGTCAGTAAAAATGTGTCACCTAATAGGGGTAGTCATTGGGAAGAATGCCCCTTATGTTGGCAGTCAGTAGGAAGAATGCTCCTTTTACATTGGTGGTCGGTTGGAAGAATGTCTCCCTTATGATGGTGGGCAGAGACAGCTGAAAAGATCGTTGGTGTCCTGTTGCTGGCTCTGCCAAGTGACATTCACCCCAGAACTATGCTGGCACCCTTAGATGGAAGGTCAATCAGTCAAGGGACCCCTAGAAACCCCTTTGTTGAGCATGGCTGACCTATACAGTAATGATGTTCTTCAATCTTATGATCATGGAAATGTCTCTAGCGCCAATTGCGTACAAGGCAAGTGCCCAAGTCATTCAGACAGTGCAAACTGCTGCGAGGCTGTGCAGGTTACGGTAACCCATAGCAACCTACCTATTTGACAGTTTGAATCATTGCCATTGTTGCCACGCTCATTGGCCTGTGCACTACTCTACCGCTTGTATGCAATCGCGTCCAGCCGACCTGTAGCATCAGAAATCAACATTTAGGCTCCATTCACACCTAGGCGTTTTGTCGCCTGTAGCGCGACGCTATTGCAGCCTGAAATACGCTGGAGGGGTGATTTAACATTGTCGGCTATGGAGATGGTTCACATCTCCACGCCGAACGCCGAAACGCCGTACGCCTGAAGCTCAAAACAAGTCCCTGACCCTTTTTTTCAGGCGTCTTCGGCGTTCGGCCAATGTTTAATCACCCCTCCAGCGAAAACCACGGTAAAAAACGCTGCGTTTTGTCGCGGCAAATCGTGGTAAAATACGCCGCGTTCAGGTGTGAATGCAGCCTTAGCAGTTAAGTGCAGCCATGCTAAAGAAATATGGTTTCTGGTTGGTTGTCAGGGGTTACCATACTTATTAAATAAGATCCAACAATAAACTGTATCGTGCCAGCGAGGCGCACAAACATTGACGCATGCAAAGGACGCCGATATACGGTGGGAGTTCAAACTGAAGAGAACAGTTGGCCATTGCTGGGATCTTTTATTTTTAGATCAGACTTTGGGCCTTGTTTATCAAAGAGCTGTCTACATTGTCTGCGGACAGCCAATCACAATCAAGATACCACCACAGGTTTGAATCTGATTGGCCGATTGAGGGCAGTGGAGTTCAGCGAGACCTATGTATGCAAATGGTTGTTCCGGGCAGCGGCTCCCACTCGCTTCCATCTGTCAACGACGAGTCTTTTGTTGTTGGGGAAGTTATATAATATTTATGTGTACAGACAGCATGGCGTGTCCGTAGATGGCAAAACTCAATATGTACCAGATGGTGCCAGCCTTCACCAGTCCAAGGTTACAAGGGGTTGCCCCGAGACATAGAGGTCCCTACAGAGGTCCTTATTTAGACACAATACCACAAAATGTGATTTTATACATTTGCACGCTGCTCACAGGTTGGGTAGTTATGTACTCCAATATAGACAGATGGGGCCGGATTCAGATACATTGGAGTATCTGTCGGCGCGGCGTACCGTATCTCAGATACGGTACGCCGCCGCAACTTAGGGCGCAAGTTTCGTATGCAGAAAGAGCTTGCGCCCTTAGTTACGGCGGCGTAACGTATGTGTGTTGGCGTAAGCCCGCCTAATTGAAATGGGGATGATATGGGCGCGTTTTATTTAAATTCACTGTAACTCCCACGTATTTGACGTATTTTACAAACGGCGCATGCGCTGTTCTTGAAAAAATCCCAGTGCGCATGCTCGAAATTACGCCGCAAGTCGTCATTGCTTTAGACGTGAACGTAACTTACGTACAGCCCTATTCGCGAACGACTTACGCAAACGGCGTAAAATTTTCAAAACTCGACGCGGGAACGACGTCCATACTTAACATTGCGTACGCCTCATAGACCCAGGAGCAACCTTACGCCGCAAAAAAGCCTAACGTAAACGACGTAAAAAAATGCACTGGGGCGTACGTACGTTTGTGAATCGGCGTATCTACCTAATTAGCATATTCATCGCGTAAATCTACGGAAGCGCCACCTAGCGGCCAGCGTAAATATGCAGCCTAAGACACTTACGCCGGTCGGATCTTAGGGAAATCTATGCGTAACTGATTCTATGAGTCAGTCGCATAGTTACGATTCCGCACACTCAGAGATACGATGGCGTATCCGGAGATACGCCGTCGTGTCTCCTTTCTGAATCCGGGCCATGGTATTTATGACTCTTTGATGAATAAAGACTGTGGGCCAGATTCACGTACGACTTACGCCGATGTATCTTCTGATACGCCGCGTAAGTTCTAGGATGCGCCGTCGTATCTATGCGCCTTATTCTTGAAACAAGATACGCCTGAATTTTGGCTTGATCCGACCGACGTAAGTCTCCTACGCCGTCGTATCTTGGGTGCATATTTACGCTGGCCGCTAGGGGTGCTTCCATTGATTTACGCGTCGAATATGTAAATGACCTAAATACGCCGATTCACAAACGTACTTGCAGTAAGCTACGCCGTTTACGTAAGGCGTACGTCCTGCGTAAAGTTATCCCACCTAAAGCAGGGGTAAGTCTTGTTAGGGTATGGACGTTGGAACAGCCGTTGTATTTTACGTTGTTTACGTAAGTCGTACGTGAATGGGGCTGGGCGTAAGTTACGTTCACGTCATACGCATTGAGCCGTCGTATCTTAGGGAGTATATGCGACGTGATTCTGAGCATGCGCGCACATGCGCCGTTCGTTCGGCCATTCATTTACATGGGGTCACGGTTAATTTAAATACAACACGCCCACTACCTTCCTAATTTGAATTAGGGGGGCTTACGCCGGCCCTTTTACGCTACGCCGACGTAACACACGGAGCAAGTGCTTTGTGAATACTGCTCTTGCCTCTCTATGTTACGTCGGCGTAGCGCATATGAGATGCGCTACGCCTGCTCAAAGATACGCCGCTGTACGTGAATCTGGCCCTGTGTATCTGATTGGTTGTTCTGGGCAACAGCTCCTATTTTGTTCCCGGTTTTTAAATCATTTTTTATACTTTATAGGATATTTATATGTAGAAACTGTAAGATGTCTGTAGTGTTTTTAGACAGAGTACATGGAAAATGCAAATATGTAGCAATATCTGACATCCTACTATGTAACTATGTATCCATCTCCAGCGTTTGACATCTCTGGGTCCCTGCAAACGTCTTAGTACCGTACAGTTGTTGTTTTTTTTTATGTTGCTTTTTTTTTCTTTACTGGCTTCTCAGCCAAATTATCACAGGTTGCATAATTGCTCCCCGAGGTATTCCCAGGTCTGTGCAATTCCCTCCAATTACCCCGCTTTTCCTTTCCATAAAAAAAAAAACACTGGTTGGCTTTATTCACCTGCAATTGCCCTACAAATGTCTTGGAAGACCCTTTAGGGCCACCATACATATTACAATCTCACCACAGAATCAACTTTATATTTCAAGGGGTTGTAAAGGGACAATTTTTTTTCTTCCTAAATAGCTTCCTTTACCTTAGTGCAGTCCTCCTTCACTTACCTCATTCTTCCATTTTTCTTTTAAATGTCCTTATTTCTTTTGAGAAATCCTCACTTCCTGTTCTGTCTGTAACTCTACACAGTAATGCAAGGCTTTCTCCCTGGTGTGGAGTGTCGTGCTCGCCCCCTCCCTTGGACTACTGGAGAGTCGGGACGCCCACTAACACACGGCTCCTTTCTCTATCTGCAACGTAGAGAGCGTCCTGACTCTCCTGTAGTCCAAGGGAGGGGGCGAGCACGACACTCCACACCAGGGAGAAAGCCTTGCATTACTGTGTGAAGTTACAGACAGAAGAACAGGAAGTGAGGATTTCTCAGAAGAAATAAGGACATTTAAAAGCAAAATGGAAGGATGAGGTAAGTGAAAGAGGACTGCACTAAGGTAAAGGAAGATATTTAGGGAAAAAAAATTACCTTTACAACCCCTTTAACAAAATAATCTATTTGCATCCAATCATGCAGGTCCTTGCACTACATATGGGGTTGACTTACTAAAGGCAGGGGCGGACTGACCATTCGGGCACTCGGGCACTGCCCGAGGGCCCCATGCCACTAGGGGGCCCCATCAGGGTTAACAGCCTCAGTAAAACCAGGGACAGTATGTAAATATTTGTGTTTTTAAAAAAATCCCAAGATTATAGCTGCCCCGCCTCTCCAATACCTTTTCAGTGTGTGTGTGTGTATTCTGTGTGTGTATATTGTGTATGTATACTGTATGTATGTGTATACTGTGTATGTGTATACTGTGTGTGTGTATACTGTATGTGTGTATACTGTGTGTGTATATTGTGTGTGTATACTGTATGTATGTGTGTGTGTATGTGCATACTGTGTGTGTATATTGTGTGTGTATACTGTATGTATGTGTGTGTGTGTGTGTGCATACTGTGTGTATATTGTGTGTGTATACTGTATGTATGTGTGTGTGTGTATACTGTGTGTGTGTATACTGTGTGTGTATACTGTGTGTATACTGTATGTATGTGTGTGTGTGTGTGTGTATACTGTGTGTGTGTATACTGTGTGTATACTGTATGTATGTGTGTGTGTGTGTATACTGTGTGTGTGTATACTGTGTGTGTATATTGTGTGTGTATACTGTATGTATGTGTGTGTGTATACTGTGTGGCCCCATAATCTCCTATTGCCCGGGGGCCCCATAATCTCCTATTGCCCGGGGGCCCCATAATGTACTATTGCCTGGGGGCCCCATAATCTCCTATTGCCAGGGGGCCCCAGAAGGGTCGGACTTTGAAGGCACAGTAAACAATGAAGGATATAGAAAAATTATCACATTTATTGAGACAAAAAAACATATACGGTATGAAAAAGAGCATGAAAAAACAGATTAAAAGGCATATATATTAAGATACATGATATATAGTGAGCCCTTGTGCGTCAATGCGTTTCGCTGTTAAGCTTCGTCAGGACACATTCGGGGTTGTTGGTTGCAAAAAAAGAGGAGAACAGGTCTCACTATCTAAAATAAAACATATGTGTTTATAATTATGGTAACAATAACACAGATCTTTAAAAACACTGTTCTGTCCAAAGAGATCTGCAATCTCTGACCCTCATTTCCTCCATTAGATCTGCAATCTCTGACCCTCATTTCCTCCATTAGATCTGTACTCTCTGACCCTCATTTCCTCCATTAGATCTGCAATCTCTGACCCTCATTTCCTCCATTAGATCTGCAATCTCTGACCCTCATTTCCTCCATTAGATCTGCACTCTCTGACCCTGACTTTCCTCCATTAGATCTGCACTCTCTGACCCTCATTTCCTCCATTAGATCTGCACTCTCTGACCCTCATTTCCTCCATTAGATCTGCACTCTCTGACCCTCATTTCCTCCATTAGATCTGCACTCTCTGACCCTCATTTCCTCCATTAGATCTGTACTCTCTGACCCTCATTTCCTCCATTAGATCTGCAGTCTCTGACCCTCATTTCCTCCATTAGATCTGCAATCTCTGACCCTCATTTCCTCCATTAGATCTGCACTCTCTGACCCTCATTTCCTCCATTAGATCTGCACTCTCTGACCCTCATTTCCTCCATTAGATCTGCAATCTCTGACCCTCATTTCCTCCATTAGATCTGCAGTCTCTGACCCTCATTTCCTCCATTAGATCTGCACTCTCTGACCCTGACTTTCCTCCATTAGATCTGCACTCTCTGACCCTCATTTCCTCCATTAGATCTGCACTCTCTGACCCTCATTTCGTCCATTAGATCTGCACTCTCTGACCCTCATTTCCTCCATTAGATCTGCACTCTCTGACCCTGACTTTCCTCCATTAGATCTGCACTCTCTGACCCTCATTTCCTCCATTAGATCTGCACTCTCTGACCCTCATTTCCTCCATTAGATCTGCACTCTCTGACCCTCATTTCCTCCATTAGATCTGCAGTCTCTGACCCTCATTTCCTCCATTAGATCTGCAATCTCTGACCCTCATTTCCTCCATTAGATCTGCAGTCTCTGACCCTCATTTCCTCCATTAGATCTGCACTCTCTGACCCTCATTTCCTCCATTAGATCTGCAATCTCTGACCCTCATTTCCTCCATTAGATCTGCAATCTCTGACCCTCATTTCCTCCATTAGATCTGCAGTCTCTGACCCTCATTTCCTCCATTAGATCTGCACTCTCTGACCCTGACTTTCCTCCATTAGATCTGCACTCTCTGACCCTCATTTCCTCCATTAGATCTGCACTCTCTGACCCTCATTTCCTCCATTAGATCTGCACTCTCTGACCCTCATTTCGTCCATTAGATCTGCACTCTCTGACCCTCATTTCCTCCATTAGATCTGCAGTCTCTGACCCTCATTTCCTCCATTAGATCTGCAGTCTCTGACCCTAATTTCCTCCATTAGATCTGCACTCTCTGACCCTCATTTCCTCCATTAGATCTGCACTCTCTGACCCTCATTTCCTCCATTAGATCTGCCCCCCCTGACCCTCATTTCCTCCATTAGATCTGCAGTCTCTGACCCTCATTTCCTCCATTAGATCTGTACTCTCTGACCCTCATTTCCTCCATTAGTTCTGCACTCTCTGACCCTCATTTCCTCCATTAGATCTGCACTCTCTGACCCTCATTTCCTCCATTAGATCTGCACTCTCTGACCCTCATTTCCTCCATTAGATCTGCACTCTCTGACCCTCATTTCCTCCATTAGATCTGCAGTCTCTGACCCTCATTTCCTCCATTAGATCTGCAATCTCTGACCCTCATTTCCTCCATTAGATCTGCACTCTCTGACCCTCATTTCCTCCATTAGATCTGCACTCTCTGACCCTCATTTCCTCCATTAGATCTGCAATCTCTGACCCTCATTTCCTCCATTAGATCTGCAGTCTCTGACCCTCATTTCCTCCATTAGATCTGCACTCTCTGACCCTGACTTTCCTCCATTAGATCTGCACTCTCTGACCCTCATTTCCTCCATTAGATCTGCACTCTCTGACCCTCATTTCGTCCATTAGATCTGCACTCTCTGACCCTCATTTCGTCCATTAGATCTGCACTCTCTGACCCTCATTTCCTCCATTAGATCTGCAGTCTCTGACCCTCATTTCGTCCATTAGATCTGCAGTCTCTGACCCTAATTTCCTCCATTAGATCTGCACTCTCTGACCCTCATTTCCTCCATTAGATCTGCACTCTCTGACCCTCATTTCCTCCATTAGATTCGCACTCTCTGACCCTCATTTCCTCCATTAGATCTGCACTCTCTGACCCTCATTTCCTCCATTAGATCTGCACTCCCTGACCCTCATTTCCTCCATTAGATCTGCACTCTCTGACCCTCATTTCCTCCATTAGATCTGCACTCTCTGTCCCTCATTTCCTCCATTAGATTCGCACTCTCTGAACCTCATTTCCTCCATTAGATCTGCACTCTCTGACCCTCATTTCCTCCATTAGATCTGCACTCTCTGACCCTCATTTCCTCCATTAGATCTGCACTCTCTGACCCTCATTTCGTCTATTAGATCTGCACTCTCTGACCCTCATTTCCTCCATTAGATCTGCACTCTCTGTCCCTCATTTCCTCCATTAGATTCGCACTCTCTGAACCTCATTTCCTCCATTAGATCTGCACTCTCTGACCCTCATTTCCTCCATTAGATCTGCACTCTCTGACCCTCATTTCGTCTATTAGATCTGCACTCTCTGACAGCCCTCTCAAGCATTACATATATTGAACATTATGTGCGGCTCTTGGGCGATGTCAAGGGCCAGATTTGCGGCCCTCTTTGGTTCATAAGTTGATAACCACTGCCCTACCCTGAACATACCGCTCGGCCAATGTTCCTCCAGTGCCAATCACACAACCAAATGCCAAGGGATTGGTCATGTGATGCCAACAGAGTTCAGGCAAAGCCACTGAGTTAGGATGACCACATTTCCAAATTACCATTCAGGGACACCCTCCCTTCCCAAAAATCAGCTTGTGCTGTAACGAATCACAGCACAGTGATTGGACACAAGAGGCGGGATTTATGATTTCTCCAATCACAAGCAGGGGGCGGGATTGTGCTCCTCCAGGCATTCCCGGCCAGGACAAGTACTGTCAGTGAGTAAAGCGGTGATGTGGCGGCCTTTTTAGGGGCATCAGATTGGCCCGTGGCTGTGTCAGTTTCATTCTGGGACACTGTATTGTCCTTAAATGAATGTGCCCGGGACAGACCTGCAAAATGCGGGACTGTCCCGGGCAATCCGGGACACGTGGTCACCCTACACTGAGTGTTAATAGGCTTGTTTTTTCTGTAGCTCATCTGCACTTGAAGCTTGTTCACACTAGCGGTTGAGGGGTGACAAAACCCCACAGTTGAGTCATATTTTTTCCTGCTCCCCATCTCTTTAGCTGCAGTGGCTGGGGGTATACACAGGGCTTTTTTTCAGCAGGAACGCGGGGGAACGTAGTTCCGGGAACCTCCAGCACTGAATGTATGTAATGGCAAGGGGTGCTGGGGTGTGCTGGAGGGTCTATTAATGCTGACTACTGGGGGGGTCTATTGTTGCGTGGGGGGGGTCTGTTGTTGCAGGGGGAGTCTATTTTTTGCAGGGTGGGGCTTTTTTGTTGCTTGGGGGGTTAGCGGTTACTGGGAGGGATTTACATTTGAGGTGGTAATCCTCTGTTGCTGGCCGCTGGGGTATTTATTCATGCAGGCTGCTAGGAGATCTATTGTTGCTGCCAGGGGTCTATAGTTGCTGAAGTTGATCTATTTGTGTGGGGGGGGGGGGATATTGTTGTGGGGATCTATTGCTGCTGGGGGGGGGGGGGGCTACCAGGGCTGGACTGGGACAAAAATTTGGCCCTGGACTTCATCCAGACTGGCCCACTTTGACAGGTCTCTCCCATGGCGGCTGGACAATTCCCACCCACCCCCCCCCCCCCGGCCACCCGCACCCTCTCTCCCCCTTCACTAGCCACTCGCCGGCTGGTACTGGTACTCTTATAGGCAGTACCAGTGGGGAAGCTAGACATTATTTCTCCCGGGGCAAAGAATCAGTTTGGTGCCCCCCCCCCCCCCTTATGAGACAAGATTAGGCAGAAGTGAGAAGCTCCCAGGCCATAGCTGTTGAGTCAGCTGTCTGTCCCCTCCCCCATGCTCCTCTGTCGTCCCCCCTGCTCCTCTGGTCCTCCGCCTGCTTTTCTGTCCCCCCTAGGTGAGCGCTGCGGGAAGGGAGAGACAGAGGAGCGAAGGGAGGCAGCGGTCCACTGTCACTGAAGCCGGCCCACCGGGAAACTCCCTGTAGTCCCAATGGCCAGTCTATCCCTGGGCGCTACTGTTGCTGAGAAAGTGTATTGTAGTGTTGGGGGTCTATAGTAGCTAGGGTGGATTTTTTATTGCAGGGGGAATTACTGTTTCTGGTTGGAGGGGATCTATATTACTGCTTTCCTTGTGATCATTAACACATTCCATGCAAATGACTTAGCACCACAAAATGATACTTGGTTGTGTATTCTCTAAAAGGGGCAGTCTGAGAGGTGGGTAGAGGGTGGAACTAAGGGACACTGCTCGGAGGTGGGTAGGGGTCGGAAACAAGGGGTGACTCAGAAGTTGGGAGTACCTGCATCCGTTTTCTGAGAAAAAAAGCCCTGGGTATACATATGCCATGGCAGGAAGTATGCCCCCTGACGCTTTCAGCCCCCACCAAACACAACCCATTCAAGCGAATGGGGCCACTCTGAATGTTTTCCGTGACTGCGTGCAATGTACGCGGTTGTGGCGCCCAAGTGCGGGGTTCAAGGGGTTAAATCAGGCGGTGAGAAGGCAATACAATGCTTCCTCACTGCTTGTCAAATGCTCTGAACCCGGATCGCTCTTCAGAGATCAAAGCACGTGTGATCAAGCCCTAAAATACCAAAAGACTGTCAAAGCGCAGCGCTGACTTGGTTGAAGCGGGTAGTTAGGCGATGCTGCGCTCCTTGAGCGGGGAGACTCCAAAACACTGAGAAGAGAAATAAGAAGGGCGCAAACGCCTAGTGCAAAGACACCCTAGGAATTGTTATTAGAAACGCCAAAAGCATACTCGCATATAAGGATAAATGAATGTCATATACAACTCTAGTGTCGAGGATGACAAATCTCAATGGTTGGAAAGCTGACGTGTTTCGGGAGGCAAACTCCCTTCCTCAGAGCTCACCCGGAGGAAGCTGTTCACATGGCGTGGTCAGTAGCGGTGCCTCCGTAAAGGGCGCAGGAGCGCCCCCCATCTCTCCTGCACCTGTGAATGCTGTACGTTCGCTGTTTGCTCAGTGTTGTGTTAGGGAAGCGAATAAATTGCTTCCCTTACACTGACCCGCCTCTCAGCCAATCAGGTGCTCGGTTCTGGTTACTTTGTCACCTGATTGGCTGAAGCGACAGGCACTGTGATTGGATGCTTATCGATCGTCCAATCATAGCAGAGGACAGGAAGTGGACGGGAGAAGACATGGGGAATCAGAGCGTGGAGTACAGCGCCGAGACAGGTAAGTGCCGGGCGGGTGGCACACTGGCAGCAATTGATGGAGCACACTGGCAGCAATTGATTGGCACAGCGGTGAAAATTGATGGGGCACACTGGCAGCAATTGATGGGCACACTGGCAGCAATTGATGGGCACAGCGGTGAAAATTGATGGGGCACACTGGCAGCAATTGATGGGCACACTGGCAGCAATTGATGGGCACAGCGGTGAAAATTGATGGGACACACTGGCAGCAATTGATGCAGCACACTGGCAGCAATTGATGGGCACAGCGGTGAAAATTGATGGGGCACACTGGCAGCAATTGATGGGCACACTGGCAGCAATTGATGGGCACAGCGGTGAAAATTGATGGGGCACACTGGCAGCAATTGATGGGCACACTGGCAGCAATTGATGGGCACAGCGGTGAAAATTGATGGGGCACACTGGCAGCAATTGATGGGCACACTGGCAGCAATTTATGGGCACAGCGGTGAAAATTGATGGGGCACACTGGCAGCAATTAATGGGGCACACTGGCAGCAATTGATGGAGCACACTGGCAGCAATTGATGGGCACATTGGCAGCAATTAATGGGCACACTGGCAGCAATTGATGGAGCACACTGGCAGCAATTGATGGGGCACACTGGCAGCAATTAATGGAGCATACTGGCAGCAACTGATGGGGCACACTGGCAGCAATTGATGGGGCACACTGGCAGCAATTGATGGGGCACACTGGCAGCAATTGATGGGCACACTGGCAGCAATTAATGGGGCACACTGGCAGCAATTGATGGAGCATACTGGCAGCAACTGATGGAGCACACTGGCAGCAATTGATGGGCACACTGGCAGCAATTGATGGGCACACTGGCAGCAATTGATGGGCACACTGGCAGCAATTAATGGAGCACACTGGCAGCAACTGATGGAGCACACTGGCAGCAATTGATGGGGCACACTGGCAGTAATTGATGGGGCACACTGGCAGCAATTGATGGGGCACACTGGCAACAATTGATGGGCACACTGGCAGCAATTGATGGGGCACACTGGCAGCAATTGATGGAGCACACTGGCAGAAATTGATGGCCACACTGGCAGCAATTAATGGAGCACACTGGCAGCAACTGATGGAGCACACTGGCAGCAATTGATGGGGCACACTGGCAGCAATTGATGGGCACACTGGCAGCAATTGATGGGCACACTGGCAGCAATTGATGGGCACACTGGCGGCAATTGATGGGTACAGTAGCTGCGTTTGATGGCACAGTGGCGGCAATTTATGGGCACAGTGGCTGCGCTTGATGTTTGTTTTTTCTTTCAGTTTGTTTGCGCCCCCCCAAAAAATGTTGAGCACCAGCCGCTACTGGGCGTGGTCATAATGCTTTGCGCCTTCGGCCGCATCATGTTTAACACAGTGGGTCGAGTTGACAGTTGTCAGCGCCTGTCTAACTTGGACATTCAAGTCAATGGGCTGTGATGCAACTGTGAACCAATCATTGGCTCGCAGTTGCTATGCAGAAGCCCCACTGTGATGGCAAAAAATAAATAAATCAGGCATTCAGGAGGCCTCAGCACTGCTTAGCCACATTCTGAAAAGCAATCCACCTTGGATTGCTTTGTAAAGCATGGGATTTGAGAACCTAGCTTTATTGATTGGCTTTTAATTGATTTTAATTCTGCAGCTTGAATGACCTTAAGGAGGATGCGTTGCTCCTGCTTTGCATTTCTTTGATGGCAGCAGGTCCTATTGAAATCTGTTTGTGTTGTAGGCAAAAGCAGCCCTGCACCCAAACACATACATATGAATAGCGAGTAAAAAAAAAACGAAACAAACCCGGTGTACACAAGCGAGTCTGCTAACCACCGGACCACCAACATCTTCTGGGTTAGAGCAGGAATACCATGGTGCTATGCTACTCAGAAGGAAGCAGGACCTGCCTATCTAACGATAAAGGCAGGTGTCCCAATACTTTTGGCAATATAATGTGGACAGCCTTCCCAGAAGAGTTGAAGCTGTTATGCCGCGTACACACCATCATTTTCCAGCATGAAAAAAACGTCATTTAAAATGATCGTGTGTGGGCTTCACATAATTTTTCAGGTTCTGAAAAACGACAAAAAAAGAAATTTGAACATGCTGCATATTTTAACGTCGTTTTAAACTATTAGCTAGATTCACAAAGAGTTAAGCCGGCGTATCAGTAGATACGCCCTCGTAACTCTGAATCTGCGCCGTCGTACATTTAAGTGTATTCTCAATTTGAGATACACTTAAATGTAGCTAAGATACGACGGCCTGCGCCGTCGTATCTTAGCTGTCTAGTTCCGCCGGCCGCTAGGGGCGTGAACGCTGATTTACGCCTAGAATGCGTAAATCAGCGAGATACGCCTATTCACGAACGTACGCTTGCCCGTCGCAGTAAATATACGCCGTTTACGTAAGGCGTTTTCAGGCGTAAAGTTAGTCCAACAAAAAGCTGGCCTAGCCAATGTCAAGTATGGACGTCGTTCCCGCATCTAATATTGAAAATTTTACGTTGTTTGCGTAAGTCATCCGTGAATGGGGCTGGACGTAATTTACGTTCACGTCGAAACCAATAAGTCCTTGCGGCGTACTTTGGAGCAATGCACACTGTGATATGTCCACGGACGGCGCATGCGCCGTTCGTTAAAAACGTCAATCACGTCGGGTCATGGTTTATTTACATAAAACACGCCCACCTCTTCACAATTTGAATTAGGCGCGCTTACGTCGGCCCATTTACGCTACGCCGCCGTAACTTAGGAGGCAAGTGCTTTGTGAATACAGCACTTGCCTCTCTGACTTACGGCGGCGTAGCATAAATACGATACGCTACGCCGGCTGTAACATACGCCACCCTACGTGAATCAAGCTATATATATATACCGTATATACTCGAGTATAAGCCAAGTTTTTCAGCCCTTTTTTTAGGGCTGAAATTACCCCCTTGGCTTATACTCGAGTCAGTGTACCTTGGGCGTCCATTTTTTAAAACTCGCGGCTTCCTCCTGGTCCCGCCCCATTCTGTGAGAGGCGTTTGACACTGTGTTCAGTGTTCCGCCTATCACAGACGTTCTTTCATCCTCGGACTCAGTTTCCCAGCAGACACAGTGGTCAGTGTTCCGCCTATCACGGACCTTATCTTGTCCGGGGATGAAAGAACGTCCGTGATTGGTGGAACACTGAACACAGTGTCTGCTGGGTAACTGAGTGCGAGGATGAAAGAACGTCCGTGAAAGGGGGAACACTGAACACAATGTCAAATGCCTATCACGGAATGGGACGGGACCAGGAGGAAGCCACGAGTTTTAAAAAATGGACATTCGCACCGCAGCCTGTCAAGAATTTCAGGTACGCTGCAATGTGCACAGTGAGCATGTAATGGGCACAGTGAGGTAATGGGCACAGTGAGGTTGTAATGGACACAGTGAGGATGTAATGGGCACAGTGAGGATGTAATGGGCACAGTGAGGTAATGGGCACAGTGAGGTTGTAATGGGCACATTGAGGATGGGCACAGTGAGGTCATTAGCACAGTGAGGTAATGGGCACAGTGAGGCGTGCAGGCTGAGTTCTCAGCATAGCTGGAGAACTGACCACACTGTGCTATCATGTCTAGGGTGGTCAGTTTTTAATATAAAAGCAGAGGGACTAGCAGGGATTTCACATAAAGGAAACAATACAAAGAGAACAGGAGACTTTTTCATACAAGTACATGGTACAGCACATATCAGGAATATGAAATGTTAGGTTTACATATTCTTTGCCCAGAAAAGCTATACATTTGGGGTCATAAGGAACTATAGCAGCAGAAAAATAAAGATGTTGCAAAGTTTTC